>NW_009647874.1:5351844-5383520 GCF_000708025.1 Charadrius vociferus | reverse complement strand
TCCCGGAGCTCTGTCCCCAGGGCAGGCGGACCTTGCAGACTTACAGGAAAAGGCAGCAGGCACAGGCAGAGCCAGGAGGAGCTGGCAAGAGAGTTGACAAAGATTTCAGCACCTAAAAGAAGCAACTTCCTTATCGGAGTGCCCGAAACTGCAGCAGACACCTGCACTGAAGCGTTCAGGAGATCTCTGCGGCAGTTCTGCAGTTCCAAGCCAAGCCTGCAAAGCCAACCTTCTAACCACGCTTTAACAATCATTATCAGGACAGCCCATGGAAATTTTGTAACTTGAATTCCCTGGACATGCCCAATTTCTGCTCGGTTCTTTTCCATTACAATAAGATATAACTGCAGAAGAGAAATTTAGTTGGCACAGATGATATTTTAACTGCACGAAGAAGGTGAAGCCCCTCCAGCCCCAAATACAGCAGTCTTGTGATTTAGGCTGCTATCTGTAAAAGACGTTCCTGTTGAACAAGTTTAAGAATTTGGCTTGCTGTCAGTTGTGTGCTTCCCAAAGTGACAGTGGTTTTAGCCTCTGTCTTGTAATTATGTTTACAACTTGTCACAAGCCATAATTAATGTCAAGCTGACAGCATGATTTTTTTTAAAAAGGAAAAAAGAAAATGTAAAAATCAATTTAAAAGAACTCTCATTTTCATAATGATCAGTGTGGTTTCTGATCCTTTCAAGGGACATTTTGGGGCTGCAGCCATACCAGTAAATATAACCAGCCAGGAAACCTTTTCTGGCCCTGAGACCAACTACCATGCAGCTTCTATTCACATGTAAGTTCTCCCAGCTCCCTCCAAAAATGATGCCATGAACACCACCCAACCTCTGCTGTCCTTACAGCTGTGCCCAGACACTGCCTGAGAGAATGCCAGCCAGCACAGACCAAAGTGCACGTACCAAAGTACATCGAGGACTAGTCTAGCAATTTAATGGTATGGATCTCTGTATGTCATTTCTTAGGCCTATATTATGACCTTGTTTAGTTTTAAACAGATATCCCTTCTAGGCTAGAATCTGTATCAGCTGGGCATGATCAAATATGAAATCTTCTCAGCCTGCCTGGACTACAGAAATGGGGATGGGAAGCTGAAGAGAACCACTTCACGCATGACATGGCACGGTCCTCACAGATCCTTTACGTTCACGCTTCCTTCAGGAAGGCAGGACCTAAGCAGCGGTGCCTGGGTTAATCCCATACCACCACCCTCCTGGGTTAATCCTGTACCGCCACCAGGCAGTGGGAGACCCAGCCAGGACCTCACAGGGGCTGCAGGAAACACAGCTGGTGGCAGAGGGGCAGCACTGTGGGTTCCAGGCGGAGGGCTGCAGACAGAGGCTGAGATGGGTGCCAGGTCCTGCACTTGACCCACTCAGTAATCACTTCTGAGGAGGATGCTGCACAACTTGGCTAAGAAAGGAGCACTTGTGGGGTGCAGCTGGTTTCTTGCCCACTCTAATGAGCACAAGCAATATATCACGCACAGAGTGATCATGACACGCAGAGTGCCTTATTCTCCCTTCCCCACACAGCCTGTTACAGCGTTTGGCATGTCTACTAAGTACCAATAAAACTGAATTTAGAGACAAGTGAAGTGCACGTGTTGGGATGTCCAGCCTTAAAACAATCCAAGCTGATCAGACACTTCATCTTCCCAAAGCCTCCATGGTTGGGCTCTGCTGGAGACGGGACACTACACTGGTCAGACCCCACAGGGGAATATCTGTTTCCAACCTTCATATCCACGTTGTATCTGAAAACAATGTAAAACCCCAGCAAGACTCACCTGTCCTGAATCTGACAAACATGTCAAGAACATAGATGATATCAGAGCCATAATCCAAGAACAGCCATAATTTAATATGGTCCACTTGTAGCTCATCAAAGCAGGCTCTAAAGAAACAAAGGTATAAAAAAAAACATTTACACCAACTGCATAAGCAGAATACTTGCAGTGTGAGTGCAAGAACGAGCAGCCTAGTACTAGCATGCCTAGCAGCATGTTAGGGCATGTTACTGGCACTGAAAAATTAAGGGCAGCGTATCTCCATGCCCAGACATCTGCACACTAGAGCTATGTCCAAACAGACATCAGGATCTTTCAGAATTCAAAGGTGTTTAGGCCAGGAGCAAAACTCAAACACATATACGCCCCACAAGTGCACTCATGGAGAAATACACGTAGCCCTACAATTAAACATGCATTTCATGGGATACACACCTCCATTAAGATAATTCCCAAATACAAGATTCATTTCTGAGTGGCAAACCATCCTCACCTCGCTCTGCCATCTGACGCAGCCGAAGCAAACCATTTCCACAGCACTCCATTCCTTCGACTCAAACTGATTTCCACATTTTACGAGGGAAAACAAATACTCGAGTAAAATCCTCCTGCCCTTCAAGCATCTATAGATGCATGATATTAATTTAAGACAACCCAACACTGCCCACGGCCCTCCCTTCGGTTGTCCACGGGGCGACTGGAAGCCCTCTCTCTCGAGCAGTGGTTCCTGAGCCTACAGTGGCCATGGCACACCTCCGCAGCTAGCCAGCAGGTGGCACACAAAGGCCACAGCCAACGCTCACGAGGACGTTCATTGCAAGTTACAACTGCTTTTAGACAGAAAGATAAAAAGGAACATTGGCCATCTATTCCCAGTGGTATGTATATCGTATATCCCTAAAGGTATATGAACCGTGAATCTTCTAGGTAAGCCACCCAAAAAGTACTGCAGGGAGACACGACAATAATTTACATAGGAAACATAGTAAGACGCTAAATTTGAAACCTAAAATCACTATGAACTTAAATCCATACCTGCACACTAGCATACACCAGTTATAGAACACAGGTGCTGCAATTATGGTCAGCCAGTTGTAGTAAAGATTGCTTGAAGGATCTATCACAAAGATCTCTTTTTTCTTCCTGGAAAGCAAAACGTGCAGATTTACACAGGAAACATAATGAAGTGACCTGCTGCATCTCCCTCTTCTGGAGGCTGCTCATCTCACAATGAATTCACAGCTGCCTAAGAAGAGAAAGTTTCCGTGCAGGCAGCTCCAGATGAGATACCAAATATTAGCTTCATCCCATCTGACACGCTCTATTTCTTTGCTTGACCCAACTTTGGAAAAAGTAAGGGTGGAAAGAAAACCAGAGACATTCACATTGTCCAGGCTGAAACCCACACCCTTTCTGCATATGACCCCCACTGAAAAAAAGTAAAACGTTAAATATGTCTTACTATCATTCCAGTTAGAAGGCTACGGTCCATTGCTAGAGAAAGAGCCTTCCTTTGCAGATTAATTTTGATGTTTTTGGCAAACCCTATTACGGAAATGACTGTAGGAGCACATATTTAAACAAGTAAAACACATATGTATTCAAAGACGTGTTTACACAAGTAAGGCTGTGTCTGCATACACACATGCAGTGTGTGACTGGAACTAAACCATGTATTATTATGTAAAATCAAATTTCACACATCAACAGTCCTGACTCCCTAGGCCTCGCAACAAAGAGAGATGCTAATACGAAGCATACAGGCCTGGAATTTAAAGAAGATTTAAAGAACAGCATAGCTAATGGCACACGCAGAGTATGCTCAGAAGTGCCCTCCCCCAGCACGAGAAAGGTTGATAAGGAATAGACAGCAATTAGGCAGGTCGTATGTAATCAGAGGAAATATGAATTAGTGGATTGTGAGGTCCACAGCTGCAGAGGTTATTCCAACAGTAACGGGTGACAGTGTGACCTGCGAACTATGTACTAGTGTGGGGAACTTTTCCTAATCTCCAAGTATGTAAACATATTAAAATGTAATGAAAATGTATTTCAGATTTGTGTGTATTTCTGGCATTATCCCTGTTGTCAGCTGAATGTCCAGATGATAATGTTAGTAAAGGAAGCAGTTTCAATCCAAAAAGTATTTACTTTGCCATCTTCACAACAGGTTTTGAGCCATTTCTTCTCAAAAACTGGTCACCACCTCAAAACTGGTGACTATGAAATGTGGTCTTCATATGACAGAGTACACTACCTTCTAGACATTGAAACATTTATTTTCTTTGCTGAAATGTTTTAAAACGCTTTAGGCTACTGCAAAGCTCAGGCTTCCACTACACAGTAATTGGAGCTGAAAGAATTCTTAGAACAAAGGCTTTCTAATCAAACAAAGACCTTGAGATCAAGCAGATTCCATTTGGAAGTGACACCTAACTACGTGTCCCCATGCTTAAATAGCACGTGCCACCATATACATACATATAAACTTGCGGTATACTCCATAACTGTGAAGGCCACTCAAATGTGTTCTCTTTTTATCTGCTATCATTGTCACTTTTAATGACTGGTAATACTAAATTGTGCTATGTTTGGGTCAGCTTTGGGGGAACAAAGCAAAAGTAGAATCCATTTCTGTCAAAAGCATTCAAATGATCTCATTTTGTTGCAGAAATACAGCATCACCTAAGCAGAAGCAAACTTTAGTGATCACTAGTAATGAACCGCACCATATTAACGAATCAAATATGCTAGTCAGTGTAATAACTAAACTTATTAGTAGATCTGTAATTTTCTACGTGTAAGATTTCTGCTCTTTGTCCAAACCAGACTTTTGGTTCATCTAGTCTGAATCATTACGGACATTCTGGAACAATGAAAAGCCCGTGCAGATCTGCAAAGAAGGCTGCGATCCTAAAATGACCTCATGGTAAAAGAAGTGACCTTCAACAGCAAATCAAAGTGACCAGAGGCAGCTGAATACCCTTTTACTGACCTAGGAAGCTGTTCGTGACAGGTCTAAACACAAGTCTTAAAGATGCAACAAGTTTGTTGAGCGGCTGCACCTTTCTAAAGGGAAAAACATATTAAAGATTTGACAGGCTAACATTCTGCAGCCTACAGAACAAGAATTGTCATGGAAGTGGTATGATGAAATGCCATACCGTGCTTTGCAGTGTAGGAGGTGTGTTACAAGCACACGTTTATTCTTTATACTTACTCTTCTTTTTTTTTATCATCTTTTTTGTCATCCTTTTTGTCATCTTTCTTTTCCTCTTTCTTTTCCTCCTTCTTTTCCTCCTTCTTTTCCTCTTTTTTCTCCTCTTTAACCTCTTTCTTTTCTTCCTTTTTGCTGTACAACATAATGCAAGGCTTAGCAACGTTACCAATATTCTAGCAGTTAAGGGAGAGGGTGGATGTTGAGGTACAGGACTAGACTAGACTCCGGACAGAGCAGGACAGGGATCCAACTGGTAAAAATGGACACCACCACACTAACACTACCACATCAGGTAACCAGCTGGCCGATTCTGTGCGTTAGTCACCCACGCTTTCTTGGACCTTTTCAGACATCAGTGTACAAGGCTGATTTTAATTAAATGCTTCCAGTTTGTTTCACTCTTTAGAACTCAGGCATTTAAAAAGAAATCCATCAAATGATATTAGAGCTTGAAATGGCTTAACAAACCATCAACGGTCTTTGCATATCCAAAACCTCACAGCGACTGTCTGAACCTTTAATGGTAATTAAAAGAAATGAGGCTGAATTTACTCTCACTGTTCTTTAAAACCAACATAGCTATAATTAATTACTTCTGGCTTCAACAATTGCCCTGGAGAAGGATCCCAGTCAATGTCTGAACAAAAGCAGCAGATGCAGAGAAAAGAGGTGTGTCTCACTTAAGTACATAATAGTCATTTTATAAATGCTTTATAGTCAGCATGATTAAGCCAACCTATTTTAGATCTCTAGAGATCTACTGTATCTACTAGATAGTCCGTATCTCATAGTCCATATCTACAAGATGACTTGTGCCCTAAGAGCATTTTTTTTTCTTTCCATCAGCTGTAAAGGAAGAATGGGCTGCCTAGTTCAGATGCAGGTGTGCATGTTTAGTCAGAGGAAGCATGCCCAAGCTGCCCTGCCTGTATTCGACTGCCACAGTATTCAAAGGCTAAGCATTAAGCACAAAGTTCCATCCCTGCCAAAATCAACGGGAATTTTGCCTAGACTTAACAGAATCATGATTACTCCCATGTTTATTAATTGTTTTTCATGCAATAAAGGAAAACATGGACTATTTAACATAATTGTATCCTACCATTCCATAGTATCCAGCACAGACACAAGCTGGAAGATTTAATACCAGAGACAGATTTTCATACTGTTCAAGTATGTACAGCCTTTACCTCATTAGAATGTGATAAGCCAGATATAAAGATGGATCTGACTTCTCCCATTCTTAGGTTTGTCTGAACAGAAGAGTGAGTCTTGAGCTATGTTAACTTATGCAGATAGGCCCACGCATCCTCTTCAAAAATGCAGAAAGTTATCATCTTTCCTAAGATTCTGTCAATACTTAATCTTAGAGTTAAATTTCCTACATGCATTGGTCAAGAATCATGTAAGCTGAAGAACAGCACTCATTTGTACAAGCAGAAAACCCACCACCTGAGAACTCCCTCTTCTGTATTTGAAATTTCTTTATTCCTTGAAGCAGAAAGCATCCCCCTTGGTTAGACAGAAAAGCCGAACTGTTTCTGACACTACCGTCTATGTGGATAATGCACATATAAATATAACTCTCCACACATAAGGTCTGGTTTGGATGATAGCCATGGACTCCTACTCCCATGGGAGCTACGTGTTCTTCTCTGAACTGCCAAGACTGGGTCTGATTCAAAAAAGTGCTGCTTACAGGATTTGAACCAACAGGTAAAAAGTTTAGTGAGCTCACTTGTGCTTTTCAGGTATACTTCCTCGTACATCTCAGATCAGAAAAAGTCTACGCTGTGAACGGGAGTCCTGTCTATGAATGTGCTCGTTACAGGGAGAAAGAAGCACTCCAAGGGAGAAGACAACAGCCACCAATTTTAAGATATTAGTACCTTTCACCTATCAGCAATGAGCACCTGTTCCAATTCTTACCCTTAAACACTTCTATGGGAATGTAGCACCACAGTGTAATTTGCAAAAGCCCAGACTCATTTGCTAAAAAATGCTGAGATCCTGCATGCCTCCATGTCCAGGGAAATACCTACCACGCTGACCAACACCACCGAAATCTTTAAGATTATAGACTGCAAGGGAGCATAACTGGAGAAGAAAAGAACTTTTAGGTTGACTGATCTTCTATTTATATATGCATCTCAACTCAAAGAAACACGTTTTCATTTACTAAGGCTGATTTCTACATGGCAGTGGGAACTGTTGCTCAACTATTTATTTCTCTGCCACTGACCCCCCTGGACTTCTATGGCTTCTCTTTCAAATCTGCCCTGAAAACTCCTTCCAATTTAAAACACATCAGGATTTCACTGCACATTACTATGCACAGTGCCTGATCTAAAGGCCCATTCACAGCTGCTGCCATTAGCATTAACACAGCTCCTCAATACCCGAGATGTCTGGCATTCTTACCAGAAAGGAAGAACTGTGAGAAAACATAATTTTCAAAGGCTAGGGCCACTGTACATTTGTGAATGCTGTTATGCAGGGAAAAGTAGGTTGAGACAAAGAATCAATCAAGAAGTCTCAGTGGTGGTGAACTTTGGAGGGAATATTTTGACAATTCCTACTTCCTCCTCTGTTCTGTTTTAAAAAGGAGAAAAAAACATTTCACATAGCATCTAATGCCAAGACTTCTTTTTCTCTGGCCTGACATCTCCTACAAACTCATCTGTCAACTACAGATATCTTTCATAAGTGAGATTCTTCCGTTTTTGTGGCCTCTGTTTCTCTCTCTATTGTGGTAACTCCCAACTTCTTACACTCCCACCTACTTGTAGTCTCATGGTGGAAGTCACTCAGAGGAAAAGGCTGGCCATAATCCAAGACTTGAAGGCATCACCTACGGTTCCCCAAGGGCAGGCACTCTTAAATCTTTAACATCATGAAAACCCCAAAGCTTTGAAAAGACCTGCATCTTTTTTTTTCTTTATCAGTGCTACTGAGTCAACCGTAATCCAGTAACTAATAAAACAATTGTTTGTGCCTGTCCTCTCTGACAGCAGTACAGTGGCATCCATCCTCTGTTTCCAGCACATTCAAAGGAGCGTGCATCTTCAGACTTAGAAAATATGTCTTCATCAGCCCCTATGAAAACACTGTCATAGTCTTTGAATGAGTCAAATATTTGCATTTCTCACCTGTCAAGTATGTTTCAGACTGTCAGGCAGGTAGACAAACGTGTTATCTTCATTTAAAAATAATGAAACATTGGAAGGATGAAAGTTTTGCCCAAGGTACATGAGTCATTGTCAGAAACAGAGTAAGAAAGCAGTATATTCCATCCTAATTGGTCCTTTGGGCCCTGACTAGCCGGCTAGGCTCCAGGCTTTTAGCACCCAGTCTAAATAAAATTCTGCACATTTTCTGTCACTGTTCACTGCACCCTGATTTTCCTTTTTAATAAAAGTTATGCAAACCAAACTAAAAAGTTGCTTCGGGAGCAGGAAGACCTCTTGTTCAGGTATGTGCAAACAGGTTTTGCAGCATCATTTAAAATGCGCAGTTTGAGCTAGCCCATGATACAGCTATTTGGAGAAAAAGCCCCGACAGTTTCCTGGAAGTATTTCTGACATAATCAGCAACTGTCCTGATTATTTTTAATTTTTGTTTTCATCTGGAAAGCAATGAAAAACATTAATTATCATCATGCATGAGAACAGACTGGATGCTACAGAGCAGATACGTCCTCAGATAGCTGTAGTCTAAGACATGCAACAAACTTCGGTGTTGGGTGATTTTAAAGGAGCTCTTCACCTTTTCAAGAGATTTCTTTTTGGTGTAACACTGGGAAATATCTTCTCAAGTATATAAAATAGACTCCGAAGGACAGCTTCTGTCAGAGCTTCTGTTGCAATGCCTTATTATGTCGACTGTCACTCTACATCTACACCAACAATATCTGCTGAACTGAAACACACATTTTAAAAAGATAGTTAGTTTTCATTTAGACTGCACACATGAGTGTTTCCTTGGTACCCTGATCAGTGTCACTTCTCATTTGATAACCTGAAATTTTGGGGGTGCTTGATTTGCAGAAAGGGACTAGTGTGTTAAAAGAGGAAAGTCACTATCAGCAAGTTAAGACATGAATCTCATTTTAAAACTGAAGAATTAATAAACCAATTGGCAATGCAGCAAAATCAGCCAGCTGAACTAGAGGAGATAGGGACTTCATGCTTAATCAGGTTCATTCCTGGAGAGGTAAGGGTAACTTCAGACAAAAAGAAGTTCACAGGGAGCATGAAGGATGGTTTTCATACCAAGAAAACTAGATCTTTCTTTATAATTAAACTACATTCTTAGGAAAGGCTTAGGAAGAGATAAGGATTTATACTACAAATGCTGGAAGGGTAAAGAGAAGCAGCTACTAGTAGAAAGGTGTTTGGAAGTTACCAGTACTTACTCTTCATTGGTGTTGTTGCTATAGTTGACGTTAAACCTGGCCAAGGGCCAGTGACTGCAGCAAGTTAAATAAAACACATTAAACAGTGTAAAGACTGTTGGTATTCCATACACGTGTTTACAGACATGACGGACTGACTTACTAGCTTCTCACATATGCACTGATAAGATTAGGAAGGTCAACTTTGACTGCAGTGATAAGCCCCTTTGCATAACTCTTTCAAGGCACCAGTTTCTTTTTACCATGTGCTTGGCATGCGCATTTGTGACCACATCTGATGTCTGAAGCTTGTTCTCAGGCGTATTAGCGCACGGCAACATGCATCTCACTATTTTTAGCCCTGCACTCATTTGACTACTATTTTAAGCTTTCTTCAATCCTTTCAAGTCTTCTTTACAGATGCAGTGTCAAGGCTTGTGGATAAGTAACAAGCATACCTACCATTGCTGCAGAATTAAGCCTTCGTGATAGAAACAACTGGGAGTTACTGTCATGTGGCAACAGTGTAAAACTGAGAAGGCAAGGATGGATACTCCCAAATTCACTTCTTCTAATAGCCTTATATAGAGGTTTGTTGGCCCAGGATCAATGTTGTCCTCTCTAGTTACTTCAAATCTGCAGTTGCTACTGATCCAGATGTCTGAAAAATCAGACAACAGTCTGGCTAATTCAACAAAATGTGGTTTTGAGCTGAATTTCTAAGGAGTAGATCAAGTGAAGATAATAAGGCTGTGCTGGACCACAACAAATCAAGGTAACCTGTACCATGTACAGCCCTTAAAAGGTTCCTGCTTTAATCTGCTTTACTAGTTGAGACTTTGAAACAAATCAACTTACTACTTGCTCACCTAGCAATCTTTAACTATGGGAGTCTATGCTTCAAAGTCTAATGCTAAACAGAAAGTCAACTTTTGTCTTGGGACTTCATTTTCCTCTTTTAGCTGAAGTGAAATTTAAAACACTGTACCATATACTTATAAAGTAATAATAAGTCATCAAGTCAAAAGACTGTAAAGACATAAACGTTTCTCTTGCAAGCCTCTGTTGTTTTATTGGGAAAATTTTAAGATAGGACTGAACCTGCCTTCTCTACCAAAGACTATGTGCTAATAAGTTAAGTCAGCAGAAAAAAGATTTTCTCATTTCTGCATCAGAAACCTTCTGTAATGTTAGCAGCTGAACTTCTAAGTAGGTGTAATGAAGCAATGACACATTTTGCACAACTGCTTGTTTGGAGTTTCCTAACTCTCGCAGATAATGTGCATAACATTAATGTCCTGAAAAGCCACAACTAGCAACATCCTAGATTATTGAAACAGAAATTGCATTCATCCTCAGTAGAGAGGAATTCAGCAACATCATGTTGCACAGGTAGCATATGACAAAATCCCAGTTCTGAGAAACTATTCTGCCTGAAGCAGTATGATCAAAATCCTTTACTTCAAGATCTTTGCCACAGTGTGTTTGAAGGGGAAAGAGAAAACCTGCTGAAAGCCATAACACTTCGGTTATGTGAAGATTCCTAGTCAGCATTAGATACTCTGTTCATCTCCCATGCTAAGCTCCTTACCCTCTTCTTAAAATAAAACTTACATCCTAATCACCAAGAAAATACCATAACCTCAGTCGTCTTCATTTAAACTATAAACACATCTTCTTACCTGTTTACTCCCCCAGGTTGCTCACGGATACCCAGAAAGGAGCGGATGTTACTTTGCCTACTGGACACCTCTATGAGCTCCGGCCCTCGGATACGTTCTAGGAAAGAATCAGGTCTTTGATCTTCATGGTGCATATGTCTTGTGGCCCATGACCTCACAGATATGACAAATCGTGATAGCCTGCATGGAACAGACATACAACGTCGACTGAACCAGAACAGAACATCAGATGGCTTAAATCATCCCCACAAAGTAGCCCAGGAGGATTATTCTCCACTTCTCTACCTGCCATGAAATTGAACTTGATGGATTAACCGTGTGAACCCAGTCACTTCCCACAATTTCATACAACACCTTTTGCAGTGAATCAGGAAAGTATTCCAAACATCAGTTCCTAATCCACTGTACCAGCACTGCAGGAGCAACAGAAGAATATTCTTGCCAAGTGAGGGCAAATCAAGTGGTTGGAGTGGGGCAGTTGACTTCTGATAATCTTCTGACAGTACGTGATAATGGGGTAATCCGTGGACTGACAGAATTAGGAGATATCAAATACAGGATCCCATGCTCAAGGGCTGGTACACACAGTGGAAACAAAAGCTGAATAGTTGGTGAAGGAGGACAGACTTTGAAATAAGGAATGATAATAATTCAGCCATTTTCCCTGTGATTTTAAAGGGCCTGTCTGCAGACATAGTAATTGCTTATCACATATAAACCTGCCTACTGCATAGGAAGCACTATTTCCTCATCCTAAATTTCTAGCAAAGCACTGAAATGAGATAAGCAAAAAATCATGACAATGTAATTAATTTATCACTGTATCATTATGCATCTTCTTCTCTACCCACTAATTCACATTACTAATCCTTACAATGTTGTCTGTCAAAGTTCAAAAAGAAACATGTTTCTCAAAAATTGAAAATACTGAAGACTGAAATCTACAAAAGTGATTATATTTATTACCCATACAACATATTGTACTATTTTCTATCAGCATCTAGTTTGGACAAAAGTGGTGTTATTTCAGGTTCCCCAAACTTGGCCTCGAAAACAGCATAAGGAAATCCCGAACAATGCTTAACTTCTTACAGAGACCTTGGGCTACTCAAGGAAAGCTCTTTACATTCTGTCTGCATTGGCTAGTATTACATGTGCTCAGAATCCAAAAAGAGGTTGATACGAACAATTTAATTCTTATGGTAAAGTGCATCTGACTCTCGACTGCAATTCTCAAGGGCCTAACTACACGTCCTCATAGATCTTGCCCAGGTTCTTTTACCCTGAAATAAAAAGGACAAAAAAGGCAGGAATAATATCACGTATCAGAAATTAGAAAAATGTCTTTCTAGTTCTTTAGCGCTATACCAAGATAGCATCATGTAAATCATCTACAATTGACAAAATTAAGAGAATTCAAAGTCTACCAAGAACGCAAAAGAAAAGAAAAGTTCCACATAAAATTCTGAGATTTCCTCACTCTATTCAAAAAAATGCTGCATCAAATTAAGCCACAGAATTTTTCTCTTTGCCTGAGCAGAACTCAGCTTTCACATATGGAGTGGTATGGAAAACTAATATGGATGTTCATATTTAGATTAGAAAATAAAGCATTTTGATGAGACCTGTTAGTTCAGAAGCAAACAGATTTTACCAAATGAGATTGAGAGCCTCTCTATTTGAACAAAGAAATAGAACTTTCTGATTTCTGCCGTGCTATATTATTTTGACTTTTTTGTCATTTACATCTCAAAGATACTCAGTGAAGTCCAACAAATGCTGTTGTCTTAGGTCCTTGAGAATTTGCATTCAAGAGGCATGTTATATTACTATAATATTTAAATTGCTAAGCATTCATGCTTTCATCAGAGGCTTCCTTGTATATTTAGAGCATAAGTAACTGTAGCTACACATGTGTAATTCAAATTATCCTGAAAAAGGGTAAATAACAATGTAAACAAAGATTAAAAAGGAAGTTATCAATTTGAGTGTATATATTCACGTGCCTTTATGTTTACACAAAACATACATCTATGAATGTTTTCCACCTAAAACCAACTTCTTGCAGACTTTGTCATCTACATGCAGTGGTGTCACCATCTGACAACCAAACAGGGAAATACAAGTTTATTCTCCACCATTCAAAAGGCTGAAGTGTCAAACACACTCTTTAAATTATTCTAGCTTTTATAAACGTTTTTTCTTTGCTTTTAGAAATACACTATGCTTAAACGGAGTATGGTCTGTATTGGGTGCAACAATGGTATCTGAAGACAGAGCTCTGTAGTCTCAGCTGGAAATATTTAAAGCAGACACAATAAATTTTTGAAGCTTTTTTTTTTTTTTAAGGTTTATTTTAAGTCCTGGTAAAGCAAATGACTTAAGCAAATGGTTGGCTTCAATTTTGCTGACTAAGGCTCCCAATCCATTATAAACATAACTGGATCCTAAAATCTGAGAGAAACCCTTGCATTCCCGAGACAAGAGCCCCTGTCTCCTCCCTTGCCAGAGCCATCTGCCAACAAGGGAAATCATTATGTCTTATTTGATAGGAAACAAACATTGCATCAGCTATCAGCTACAACCAAACACTTAACCATTTACAGTCTGGCCTCACTTCATGCATTTCCTCAACGTTCAATATATTCTCAGATCTGATTGTGTAAAAATATATATTTTTTTTGTATTCAGTCTAATTTGTGTGAGCTCATTCAGCATCTGTAGGATTCTATTCTGTTTTTATCAGCAATGAGTAAGTGATGAGTTCAGAATCAATGTCAAAAGCAGCTGCTGTTACTTTTTATATAGACTTTCTTCAGCTGGTCTCCATCCATTCGCTTTGGAAAGTGATGGTTCTTCTTACTTTGCCTCCAAATTGTGATCAGTCTCTTTCAACAAGTTAAACTTAATACTAGAAATGGTATTAGTTAGCATGTTACCTTGCCATTGCTCCCCGGCCTGTGAATGAGTTGGCCTGGGATTCAGATAGATGTCTTCCGTCCACAGAAATGACTCTCTGCAGTTCTGAAGACACATCCTCGCATAGTGAATGGGTTCTGCAAAAGCAAATTTTCTTTAAGAATACCATACAGCCTCCAGCAGACTTCCCCCCATCTGATTCTTTCCACCACTACATCAGGAAACAATGCAGCAAATTGTCCTCTTCCTAGTAATACGGCATACATCTGATAAACATAGAGCTAAGCCTATATTCCTACTTTCTTGGAGCCATCCAGCACAAAATGAAGTCAGTGGAGGCACTGCCATCCATTCCAGCAGGCTCAGAAGCTGATTCCTTACTGGTCAGCACTATTCTGGTGTGCAGATAGACAATTATGGGAAGCATGTTTTCTACTCAAACGCCTCCTGTAAGGCATCAGCAGCTTTCCTTCAACATGGAGTCCATCCCCAGGGGGCTTTTAAGTGATTGCCCACTGCTTTTTTCAGTGTTGTTCTCCTCGACATTATTTGGGGTTAAGAGTCTGGAATTTCTACCAGCGCAGTTCCTACGTATGACTCAAAGCACATACTCAAAGCATCTCTTTTTGCTTGGACTGAAAGGGGAAACGGTGATTTTACAGTAGGTGGCCCTGAGCAGCACCACCGCAGGTCAGACCAGCCTGTTGCCACCAGTGGCACAACCGCAGGCCTAATGCCGCTCGATTCGGAACTGAAACCTCACCCATTGCACAGCAAAACAGGGCTGCTCTGGCAGCGACCAGATGAGGCACCTCGGGCTGTCACCACACACCGAAAACACTCCAGCAGCCCAGCGGCACACAGCTGCAGACAGGGATTATAATGGGAAGCTACGTGCAGTGCCTGCCAACCCCCAGGAGTTCCTCTAACTGTAAGACGACTTATTAGCACTGCAATAATTAGCATTTGAGAAAAACAAGTGAAATTGTAGCCTCATCTTTCAGTAATGGAGTTTTGAAATCGACTTCAGTGGAACCTGGACTTCATCAGGGCTCACTCTGCATTTTTTTATAAGACTCCTCAGATTTTCTCTGTGTTCTTCATTCTTTAGCATTTACTTTTACAAGATGTGATAAATAACTTAGTCCCAAATCGGGTTGCAATTTAAGTTTACAATTTATTAAATGAATAAATGCAAGCAAACAGCGCTGAGTGGGCCGGGAGCCTCTGCTCTACCAAGACGCACACCGTACAGCTCCTGTTTCTGGTTTATATCCTTTCTGCTAATACACATTCTTTAAAAGGTGGGTCTATTCGAATAAATTCCAGGAGTAGGCTTATCTCTTTCTGCGCATGCCCTCGGGGTCTTCTTGGCTCCCATCTGGTGGTCTTCCTGGCTGCTTTCAGGATTACCCCAGATTCCACGTATGCGCATGGCCTTCGTATGCGCATGGCCTTCCTCAGCTCACCCTTAGGGTGACTCCAGATTTTTATGGCTTGACACCATACGGTTAACAGCAAAACCGGTCCAGACTAACACACAAGTATGTCTTTTACAAAAACCTAAACCTATATACATTAACCACTCCATTTCTCTTAGGCCTGCGGTTATACAAGGGTATATAAGATAGAAAGTCACATTTCACCATGCGGCCCTAGCATTAGTCCATATTGACACGAATCAGGTGAACACATTTCACACAAGACTTTGTCACATCCATTAAGGATCGCTTCTTTTCCCCTTTGTCATGCAAACAAGAACTCTCACATGAGTCTGTTAATCTGTATTGTGAGGAAAACACTGTCTATAATGATACTTGCAGTATCTTCCTAAGAACTGGCAACAGCATTTTGAATGCCCACAAAAAGGATAATTAGCAGCTCAATTTTTTGTGTACTCACAACAGAGAAACTGACAAAAAGAGAATTAAAACTTTATTCTTTCTACACAAAGAACCATGCTGAAAAAGATAGGTCCTGACCATCCCAGAATTCTCAACTTGCTAACTGTTTTCTTCTTCTCTTCTAATTAGAAGACACCAATAAGCACTGCTTAATATTGAAAAACCTTTATAACCTAGTTCATGTTGTGGGTGTTGAGAATATTGTGGATGCCAAAGTTAACATAGCATAGGAGAGCATGGAATAGAAATCCACTACCGATTACCAGATACACAGAGCCCACATTCAGCCCAAGAAGTCTCCTGAGCTGGATGCTGGGAGAGTATTAGAGGAAAGTATGTTGCAGACACTTGCAATTTGCCTGCTTTTTTTCTTTTCCCTGGACCATCTGCCTACAGTCCTGCTGGAGAGAGGACACTGGACTAGGCAGTCTTTTAGACTGCACTGCTATGGCTGTTTTTAAGTCCTTTTATTCCCTTTTACAGAAAAACACGTTTTGTGTGATCTTAGATAGCAATAAATTCTAATATTGCTACTTCTGTTCTTACTTACCCATCATTACTATTTTTGAGTCCTGAAAATACTTTTTTAAAAAGAAAATAGTGGGAATTCTTAGAAAATAATTTTAAGTGTCACAATTCAGATGTGAAAAAAAAAGTATTTTGCAGAAACCTGATCTTTTATTTCACATCTGGATGGATTAGAAGTCTGTTTTCAATCAGTGACTCAGGTAATGACGAGTATCTCACTATGCTGAAGTAACACAACTGCTTTCAGTGACTGTACTTTAAGTTGTTATATTTGCTCTAAATATATGTAATTAAATATAAGGGTCACAAAATAGAGTAGTGAATAATAATACAGAAAACTTGGACTAAAATACTTCAGGTGTTCTTCCAAGTAGTATTTAAACAGGATAAAGTATTGTCAGAGTGCATTCTTTGTCAGTCTAAGAAAACCAGGCAAATCAGACTTTTTCCGAAATCTCAGAGGGAGATTCATTTCAATTTTATTAGCCTCTGTAAGCATACTGAAATACAATGAACACCATGTGATGTTCTATTTTGATGTAACTGTGCTGTTTTTTCAGTGAGAACAATGGCCAAGCAGGAGTTGAAAATAGCTATCCAAAATGCACTGTTAACTGTCTCTCTTTCTTACTTCTTTTTTGTAAACTTTTTTTAGTCCCAGCCTCCTTTATTACTGATATCGCTGTGTTTGGGCATCTGCTGACAATAAATAAAAGGCTAAGAACGAAGAGCTCAGCTTTATTTTGAGTAAATGCCTGGGAAGGCAATGCAGAATAGTGCAGAGAGAGCTGAGTGACCTCTAAACAAGCTTGATCGGGTACCAAAAGCAATACTGTCCCACCAGCTCCACTTATCAGCACAGAGTCATACTAGCTAAGTACATCATCTGTTACGTGCTTCATGTGCACGGTCATCGCCTCCATACTCCGCAGCAGTGTGGAAAGCTGCGCTCCACTGTCCCTACACAGTCTCATCATATTTTGTGCATCTGCAACATTGAGAGTTTTACAAACTGTCTGTCCTCTTGCCAGCAGTAGCTACAGAGCACGTAGCGGCACCCTCTCAAACCCAATATTTTCAATCCAAGGTGTGGCTTTTGGTATCTGAAGCCAGAAGTATGTTGAAGAAATGTTTTCATCTACGTGAAAGAAAATGGCATAATTAGTGTGACCGGATCTGAACACCTTCCAGTCTGATCCAGAGTCCCCTAAACCAAATTGAAAATTTCAAATTATATAAATTGCCCTCTGGTCAGATTCTTACCAATAAGTGATCAGACACACTCACTGAAAAAATTGTATTCTGTAGGAAAAAAAGGCAAAACTCTCAGACTCAACTGCTGGAATCAAATTGGGTGGATTATGGACTCAACTATTGAAATTCTGAAGTCTATATTTTTATTTTGGTTGCTTGACTGTTTTTTAAAAAACATTTTCTGATTACTGTATATGTGCACCAAGAATTTCTACAACTAGGTTTATGTTATAACTGAATATAACAATTTGTAAATAAATTCAGGTTCACCTGACAAAACAGTTGTAAATACAACATGTGCAGCTATCAGGAAAATCAAAATAATTGTGTGGAAACAGTACTAAAACACTTGCATTTCACTTTTACATATACAGCTTATGTGTATTTGCAACAGGATCAAAAAAAATACACAGAGGACTGCCAGGCAACTCTTATGAAAGCACCTGTCTGATATTCCACAGCAATCACAAACGTATTCCACTTTAATTCACACAAATACAAATCAAAAAGTAAATCTAAAATGAATTCTTCCTTCCATTAATATAACTCCCTGTTATAACTCCCTATTATGAAACTCATATACTCATTCCTGACTTTCCTCAACCCTGTTCAGATAATACAAGAGGCCTTATTTGTTGGCTGGCTTTATGTTGATACAGAGGGACAGTTACAGATGGGGCTTTTGATCTAACACCTTCAATGCATGTGGCATAGTTTTACTTTATTTTTACAAAGACAGACTCACTCCCATCTGGACTCCATAAACTTGTTTGGTATCTGTAGCAAAACAGTAACCACTGCCGTTACTATCCAAGGGTGTCACAGGGTCTGAAATCAACCTGAGAAGAGAATACGCAGTGTGCCAAGAAACAGAGAGCAGGTTACAAAGCAGAAACATCAGCAGATGATTGTGCCTCCTCGGGTTATCCTGAAAAAGATTTTATTTCCACGGGGGTAGAAATGACACTGTATCTTAGAGAAAACTCACTGACACGGGGGTTTCTGCTCCACGCCTCTTCAGCTCTCTAAAGGCAAATTTCTTCCCACGCTTTCAAGGTATCTAGCGGAGTAAGCTCTGGGAAGGGTATTTACATCACCACCTGCTCTGTACCTGTCCCTTGCCATGACTTAATTTGGGTCTAAATTTGCATAAAGATCTTCAAGCAAACCCTAGAAGATCATTTTCACCTAAAAGGCATGCATAATCCAGAATTTTCATTCTATTTTCATTCTACATTGTCATTTGGAATTTTCATTAGGAGTTCAAAACATTTACTAATTGTTTTGAAGTTCTGATCAGTTAAACGGGAATTGCTGAAGCCTTTTGAATAAAAGACCATGAACCAGGCTTCAAGGGTGGGATTTGGTTCCAGGGGGCAGTGACCTAAATCAGGGTTTCTAATACAAGCTGAGTATCTAAGTTCCCATTATAGTCAGTTGCCATCTTAGGGCTTGATCCAGTTGCCTCAATATAGGAGTCTAGTACCATTTGGAACACCTCAAAATACTTTATCTGACCTCTCCAGAGCACATAGGTCTCACCCCATACCCAGTAGCCCCAGCTAAAAGCTTCAGATGCTCTATGGTATCTCAAATAGCTTTAGATGCCTATTTTAGGCAACTAAATACCTCTCATAATCAACACAGCCAAACGAGTCTGAAGAGCTATTCAACTTCAGAGTAAGCCGAACAGTTCCCTAGGCTGCACTGACTATTAGTACTGACTGCATCTCCACTGATGACAGCTGGAACTTAGACACCCACTCACATAAAGACACTAAAATCCAGATGTCTACAAGGCACAGCTGAATCCTACTTCCAACTTTTAGACAGCCAAACCGTGTCTATAAGCTCATGTGCTGCCTGTCCTATTCGAGCCCTTTCTATACAGAGGCTGGATTTTAAAAATTAAGACTAATTTGTTATTTTTTTGTTTTGTCGATTTTTGTTTTAACAAAATGGACCAACTTTATAGCACACTACACTGTAAGGATACGGGCAGATGAATCGCCTACTTCAGCATAATTGAGAACGGCAGTTTAAAGACCACCAGCAGCTTTCTGTTAACTGTTTCAGTGAATGCTTTTCCTTGACAATACCTCATTCCATAAGAGAAAAGCATTTAAGGGTATCCTTAGCATTAAGCATAAATTTAACACCCACTGACTTTAATGAGAACTAAGTAATGTGCTTAATTGCTTTGTTGAACTATAGCCAACAGGCATTGAAAGAAGATAAAGGCAAAGGAGAACTACTTCTACTCTAGAAAACCTGTTTTTTTTTCCAATATCTACAGTCATGTATTAAAAAAAATGTGTATCGGGATTCTTTGAGTGGTATTACAAAGGTATTGTATGTACTTGCAATCACTTCAGCAATCCAAAAGCCTTAAACATGAGATCTCTTTTATGGAGTGAGATTGTATCTTTTTACTCATCCATGAACTCCTGTAATTACTGCTGATAACAGCAAACTTTATTTTAAACAAATGGCTCTTCAAGACTCATCATCATGATAAAGTGCAATTCATATTTTAGTCCCTCTATCTGTCATAAGCAAGTCATTGCCTCTGAAACTGCAGATGACTGCAGTGATTTAATTCTACATTTAAACCTTTATAACCACACTCTCAGTACTCCCCGCCAGTAATTCCATTCTGTGAGCTGCCAATCACTGACACCCTCTACAAAGAGGACATTAAAAAAGGAAAGGAAGAGGCTCATTTTCATCTGTGTTTTCTCTGTTTCTGAGATATCACTGTAAATGGAGACAGGGGGGACCCGGCTCTTACAAATCTCCCTAAGGAGACCATGGGGTAGTATAACTAAGTCAAGCATGCCATACTGTGCAGAATAAAAGCAGCTCCATTTTCACTAGTCTAGGTACACCTACATGACAGAAGGTATGATGTAAGCAAAGCAGAATGGATAAAAAGGATCAATTCAAAAAGGACAGGGTTCACATCCATACTAGATGCTAGGGGCATGTAATCCAAAACTATCATAACGCAGGCAGTCCTATCTGTCCAGCAGGATTTTGAGTGCTCTAGTCTGAACAGCAAGAGACAGTCTGACAAGGTCCACATAGTGGAGGTGGTTGAGCATAACAAGCCAACAGAAGAACACTTTTTCCAGTCTGTTCAGGTGTTGTGGATCATCAGATCATTTCCTGCAGGACCAGCAGGGTTTGCCCAGATTAGACAAAACAACTGATACTGTATAAAATGTACGCGCACGCTCACTTGCACATTTTAAACACTTTAAAACTATCAAAACAGAGAAAGGTGAATGTGAAGAAACTTTTTCAGTTCCACTGTACAGCGAGAGGCTCTGAAAAGCCCATACAAAAATGTCGATATACTTTATACACTACAAATGTTCCCTATCGCAGGAACTAGGCAATTTGCAGAGGCTACTTTTAAAAACAAACTTCCTGAGGCTTTTCACTGCATAGCACTGGGAGGATCCCTTTTCTCCAAATCCCACAGACTCTGTGGGAAGCACAGATCCCACTATCTGTGCGGTGACTTGAGAAAGAGGTTGCTCCTTAATGAGTTGGTGTAATTCCCAATGATGTGAAAAAAATTGAGTTTATTTCTGAGGTAATACAGATTCTGGTTCCAAAACTGCAAGCCATGACAACTTTCCTGTTGCTGTCTCTTCTGTACTTTGGATACACATCATTAAGTCAGTTAAGTGCAGTGGGTCAACAATATCATATAACGCTCCCATAACACAGAGCTAGAGCACTGCCACAAGTTACGCAGCAATCTGTCTGCTTGACTGTGATGAAAGGAATATATTACCTGATACAGCCATTTTCAATCCTTTCAATATCTTCATCAGTAGTTCTGACAGACAGTCCGTGCATACCAGGGTAGGAGTGCTGGGTGTTGATTTTTGCCATTTTGCTTTACATATCAACATCTAAATGACAGCTGAAACAGTAGGAAAAAACATTTTGTGAACGCTGCAAAAGAAATGTGCTCAGTGCTTAAAAACAGTAATTTATTGAAACAATGGAATAACAAAAAGCAAATTCAACCATTTGAACAATAGCCAGTGATACTTACACACACAATATGACACCTGTTTCTTGATTTATTTGCACGAGATGGAAAAAAGTGCTAGTGAAAGTGTAAGAAAGAAAATTCATCATGACCAAAGAAGAGGGTTACATGACACTATATTCTTTTTAGTCTCTGGGCTTTCTGAATACCTACACTCTCATACCTATTATCCATAGTGAAATTGGATTTAAAATCTCATTAAAAGAAGGTTACAGTTAGAAAGCCAATGAAAAAAAGCTAGGTAATACATGTGCTAGGACAACCCATTCCACTTTAAGTTGATCCCCTTGTGCGAATTTTATCTTATTTCATGATGAAGTTTTTCATTCTGAAAATGCATATTAACCAAGCAGATAATTAATGAAATGTATCCCTCAGCTTAATATATGCCATGCATTAATTCTATATTATCTAAACTCTGGACTAAAGACAGAGTTTTTCCATTTATTTCCATATGACACTTTTATTACACTACTTCAAGACAAGCTCTGTTAAGATACTTAGCAGCCCAGCTCCTACAAGATTTAGGAAATTGACCTAAACTCCTTTCCAAGTTTGGCCTTCAGTGCCTTACCGAATTAGTATCACATCTATCACCTGCAAAACAAGTTTTAAGACTCAAGACAATTGTCTTAAAAATGAAAGACTGAAAGACTTCCAGTGAAAGCCTTGAATTTTGAAAACTTTTTTTTAAGTTTGGAAACTTCATTCAGGAACTCTTTTTGTTTCAGATATGACTAGAATGAAATTCTCTTGGGATCATTCAACTACCTCAGACCATCTTTCCTTTTTCATCTGTAATCCTCTTTCTCACTGACCATACAACATTCAGCTTTAGCAGCAAATGAAATACAGATCTTACAGAAACTAACATTCTGCCCTGAATTATTCCTGAAGCAAAGCTCACAGTCCATGATTAGGTCTATGTTATGCATCCAGTTTCTTAAAAACCAGATACCTAAGTTACCCTCCACTCAACTCCCAGAAAACTAAAGGGAATCATATGCAACTTTTAAAATTATTTAATATATTTCAAAATATAAAATAGATTAACTTAATTTTTTCATCCGGAAACAATTAAATGAATCTAGAAATAGCCCTCGGGCATCATTAACACCTGAAAATCTGGTTATTATTTCCCATTAATAATTTTACCTCAGTGATGGTCAATTGATGTATAACTGTGGCTCACCTTAGACTGAGCCCTGTACATACTGGTTAACTTAAGCTTTACTGGGAAAAAAATGGTCATTTCTATTACACGTTGATATAAAAAAAAGAGGGATCTTTCAACCGACTCTCAGATTTGAGTGTTCACTCAGGAGAATTAATTCCTAAAGTGCAGATAATTTATGCTAAAAACATAACTACATATAAAAATGTTAACTGGAACAGTCTTACAACAGGAATCAATTTTGTCTGTTCAAAAATCATCTGCCAAATCATTTATGTATATGTTAATGTTTATCCATTATAAATACCAATGAATATGATTTCTTTTTAAAAGATCAGGCTTTGACGGACAAACATCGTTCTTAATAAATTAACTGGCCAAATGAATAGGTTTCAAAATAGGGATGATGCCAAAAAAAATCTCATCTCCATGCAAATTTTTCATAAATAATTTTTTAGTTATAATTAGTGCCTCTATTACATACTTTGTAACACAGAATTAGATAGATGACACGCAATAGTGCTTTGGTGATTAGAACATTTACTTTGCGGGAACAGGGAGTATTAAAGTAACTCCCATTTCCCATATATTAATTTGAACATAATTCAAGGTAAGACGAAAAAGCGCTTTCCCTTTTGTTATTACTGATTTCTTCGAAGTTCAGCTTACCAAAATCTGCAAAGGTAGCCTACAATTTACACTCTGTCTCACTGCCCAGGTTCCAAGACTTGAAGTACTTAGGTAAGATCTCTACTAGTTCTGCCACCTAACACAACAGCAATCCTTTCATTAGTCTATCTACAGCAGTTCTTAAACAAGGGTCACCTGGTTTATAATTTCCAATAAAATCAATTACTCTTAAAATAATAAAAGTATGAGACACTAAAAACCTTCTGAAGTCTAGGGATGATGCAGATAACTTGCTAGCAACAACATGTAGTATATCTCACTGAAAAGACACATTGCTTCTGAACCTGGAGAGTAGTGAACGATGTCTTTCTATATTTCAAAAACTGCAGGTGCGACATATGGATTTTCAGACCTGTCATTTCTGCATCAGTTCCTTAAAGTTTGGTTAAAAACCATTAAGTACAGTATTTCTTTCAACTTCTAACTGACATGGCTTCTCCAGATTTTACTAATGTCCTGAAATTAGATATTACTAGTCTGGAATTAGACACCACTAATAGGTACTGGAATTAGATGTTCCTCATCTCCTGGAAGGGGTTGAGTGTGCCAGTGGAGCACTGAATCCAGGAAACACTTTTATACCTTATTTAGACTTCCACAAGCTATGCCAGAAAAGAAATAAAACAAGTCAAAGCATACGAAAACAAACACTATTTTGGATGAAAAACTAGCTGCTTAGAAAACAAAAAGCAAGAACGGGATTAAACGGTCACCTTCACCACTACAAAAGCTTAAGAACTATTCCTTGGGGTTCCATAGGAAAACCTCTCATTAATGTTGCTGAGAGAAAGAAGGAACCATGAGACAAGAAGATCTCAGGACGGCAAGAAGTACTATGGGCAAGAGAAACAACAGAGAGGTGCAAGGAACTTCAGGGTGACCCACATCAACTACATCAATTTCTCAATTTGATGGCAAGTGACATGCAATGTGGGCAAATGGAAATCAATGAATACAAGTGAAAAGCATGCAAACTACTACATTATATGCTTCTAAATTAACCATATGCTCTCAGAAAGGGAACCCAAGCACTATATATGTACAGCTCAGTGAAATGCCCTGCTCACAAGGTGAAGGGATGTATACATGGAAAGTGTTAATGACACAAAGAACATTAAAACTGCTCCATGAAATAGTGTTTCATATAAGTTCAGACTTATATGGAACATTATGAGTCCTCTTAAACAGAAAGATATTGCAGAATAAAAGCATGGCAAGAATGATCAGGGACATAGAAAAGGGAGAGAAAGAAAAACAGGGCTTGCTTACCCTAAAAAGGCAAAGAATAAGAAGCTATAAAATAAAAACACGTAGGCAAAATTGGAGCTCATTTCACAGCCCTTACCATGATTTCAGCTGTAAAATTCAAATTCAATATACAGTGTAGTCTGAATTCTTATTCTGCACTAGACTGGGGGAAAGGAGGAGGGGGAAATTTAACAGAAATACAACTCTACAATTAAGCAATAAAATACATTAATATATTTTTGGAAGGAGGTAGGGAGAGTGGGTGAAGGTTCACTATGAAATTGTGCCACGCATGCCCAGCTGTGGTAGAGAGAGACAGATCACAGGACTGGTAGAAATAAATAATGCAGTAATTTGGGTACAGTGCAGGTGGTGAGACCTCCTGAAGCAACATGATTTGGCCTTGCGTGAAGCACATAAAATTCTGACAAATTACTGGCTATCTGATACAGGAGAAATATTTGTTCCTTCCAGGCCTCCAAGATTCTTAATGATAAATGTGTTTAACGGTCTAGGGAGGAGATCAACATTTCAAAACTGGACCCAAAACCTGGCAAGCAACTGACCAGGGAGCAGCTTACAGCGAGCACGGAGCTACAGGAGTCAGCCCGCAGAAGCCAGCAGAGGTGTAATGCTCCTCAGACACCTTTTGCAGGGCTGCAGAGAGAGAGCTCCAGGCAGCTGGGGGGCACCATCCTAAAACTGCCACTAAAAGCTGGTGCTTCCAAGCCACTTTTGAGAACTGAGCACAGCTCAGCTTTGTATTGAAAACCACAGTTGTTAGAGTAGCGTGGTGTGCTGGCCTCGGCCGGCTGCCAGACACCCACCCAGCCGCTCTCTCACTCCCCTCCTAAGCAATCCAGCGGGAGAAAGTAAGATGAGCAAGCTCATGGGACAAGATAAAGACAGGAAGATCACTTACCAATTACCATCACAGGCAAAACAGACTTGACTTGGGGAAAATTAATTTAATTTATTGCCAACTGAGTCGGATGGTGAGAAACAAAGACAAAACCACCTCCTCCTCCTCTCTTTTTTTTCCCCCAGATTCAACTTCACTCCTACATTCCCAACTCTTCCACGTCCTCCACCCCACCCAGCAGTGCAGGGGGTGGGGAGTCGGGAGTTATGGTCAGTCCATAATGATTCCTCTCTGCTGCTCCTTCCTCCTCACTCCGTTCCCCTGCTCCAGCGTGGGTCCTTCCCACAGGCTGCAGTCCTTCAGGATAAACCTACTCCAGTGTGGGTCCTCCATAGGCTACAGTTCCTGTCAGGAGAAACTGTTCCTGCACAGGCTCCTCTCCTTCAGTTTCCTTCCTACATGTTGGAGCGAGTCCAGAGGAGGGCCACGAAGAGGATCAGGCGGCTGGAGCATCTCTCATATGAGGACGGGCTGAGAGTTGGGGTTGTTCAGCCTGGAGAACAGAATGCTCCAGGGAGACTTTACTGCGGCCTTTCAGTACTTAAAGGGAGCTTATAAGAAAGATGGGGACAAACTTTTCAGCAGGGCCTGTTGTGAGAGGACAAGGGGTAATGATTTTAAACTAAAAGAGGGTAGATTTAGACTAGATGTAAGGAATAATTTTTTTACAATGAGGGTGGTGAAACACTTGAACAGGTTTCCCAGAGAGTGGTAGTTGTCCCATCCCTGGAAACATTCAAGGTCAGGCTGGACAGGGCTCTGAGCAACCTGATCTAGTTGAAGATGTCCCTGCTTATTGCAGGAGGGTTGGGCTAGATGACCTTTAAAGATCCCTTCCAACCCAAACCATTCTGTGATTCTATGCCCTACTTGTTCCAACATGAGGTACTCCACAGTGGATATCTGTTCCAGCATGGTCCTCTCCATGGGTTGCAGGGGAATCTCTGCTCCAGTGCCTGGAACAATGCCTCCCCTCCTTCTTCTCTGACTTTGGTGTCTGCAGAGCTGTTCCTCACACTTCCTTTCCCCTCACTCCTCACACACTGCCTGTGAGACAATTTACCCTCTCTTAACTACATTTCCGTGAGGTGCCACCACCTTGGCTGTGGGGCTCAGCCATGCCTGTGGTGGGTCCATTGGAGCCAGCAGGAACCAGCTGTGTCCAGCTTCTGGCCCCTGCAAGTAGGCATCTACCTTTTATAAAATCTCTGTTATCTTTGAAGTACACTCTCTCCTCTGAATATTTAAAGTTAGTAATCAAACTGAGGGCAAAAGTTGATTGCTTTAAGGCTGACAAGTCTGATAAATCCATGCTAGGCACTTAAAACACGTAGTTAGCTCACAAGTGATTTAACAGGAGAGACAGAGAGAGAGAGACAGATGGACAGACAGATAGTCCTCTGAGCTTGAATTGAGTTACCCAGTTTTAGGCAATCAAATTGGAGAATTGGATCCTTAAAGTATCCTTCTATTTTTTAATTTTCCAGTACTCAGTGACTTATCTTTAAGCACACCAAGTGAAACTACGGAAAACAAAAACTGCCTCAAGTTGAAAAATTTTCCAGTCTCACACAGCAAAATAGGCTTAATCTGAAACAATCCTAGCTCTTGAAAGATTGACATCTTTACCAATCACTGAAGCAGAATTTTAACATGCTTTTTCTCTTAGCATTTCTTTCCTTGCTACCAATTGTACTAACCTGAAAGAGATGAATAATAATTCCACACTCAAGAATATTGCTCTTCAGCACAAATCATTGAGACTGAAACTAGAGCTAAATGAGAAAGACGTATTACCCTGCTAGAAACATGCAAATAGTTCATGTATTTTTTGTCCTCTTCCTTTTGGATTCAATAGCAACTGATGCTGTTTGTCAAATTATTTTATATGCACTGTCTGGGATAAAAGACCTGTTTTATCAAGACTGCCAGTTGTCTGACAACAAATACAAGTTCAAGTAACATGACAACTTCAGATTCATACAAGCATTTCCTAATTTTGAAAACTGGGTTCTACTTATCTCTTGATCACTGTAACATTAAAGACTTAGAACTAGAGGCACGAAGGCTGCAGTATCTCAATTTTAGGAGCCCTACCATCCAGTGGATCTCTTGCAGGAGGCATGCAGAAAATCAGGTACCCAGGAATAAGGGGCTGAGAAGGAAGCTACATATGCTAGCCCATGACTGAAATGACTGAAGCTAAAACGGGAGACTGAAAATAACTGGGCATCTAATTCCAGGGCAAAAGAGGTGGCACCCAGTTCACAGCCATAACACCCCCTCAAGTCTGTTCACCAATTTGCAGCAAATTGCACTGTGCTCAGGAGCTGTGCCTCAAAACCGAGAAACTTTTCAAGTCTGCTTCAAATTAAGCAAGCCAAAAACAGTCTTCCCGCTTTCTCCGGAGCCTCCTACCAATAGATTATGGGATACACTCACACATACTTTCTCACGGGTTCACAGTGCTCCGAGAACACACAGCAGAGCAGCGGCAGGCATGCCTGTTTGCAGCACCCACTGCAATCTGGACACAGTCAAGGCCTCCGAGCAGCTTTGTGGCCTACGTTTCACACAATTTTGCATATGCTCAGTAGCCAAAAAAAAACCCCAACATACAGGCACACATTTAAATACTACAAATTATATCAAATTTAGGGACTTGCTGGCTATCAGCTAAGCCACCAAAATGAACTGTGTAGCCTGTCAACATCGTCCAATAATGCATATTAGTTTAAACATCCATGAAAGAAGTTTGAATTACCATAGTCGCCCTCTCAAGAGCACTGAGAGTTCACATTTGAGCTACTCTAGCAGTTCCCCTTTTGGGCAGAATATGTTTACTCACGCTACTTTAATTCAAAATTGTTAACCAAACAAATATTAATATTTCTGATATGTAGTAAACATAGTTGTTTATGAAGTAATGACAGCAGATCAAGCTGTTTACACCATCACTTAATATTCTTAAAGCTTATTTATTTAGATTAAAAGAAGGACTACAGACAGAAAATATGGCAGAATTCAACAGCTTTTCAAGGTGAAATATGCATCACTGTCACAAAGTATAAGGTGACTTTACATAATGGGTCTTATGTATTTGTGTCGTTGGTAATATACTGTTGTTCTTGAGGCTTTCAAAAACATTTTATTTATTGCAATGGAAGCAGTGGTAAGCTGCATAGGATCACTTACATCATTTTAGTTAAGACATGTTCCAAATCCTCACACAGCCTCTCAGGTTCAACTCTGGTAAGCCTTTGGGATTTATTTCGGGATTTGACCTCTAGCTACATGATCCTTGTTACATCACTTCGTAATAGTTGTAGTTCAGCTGTACATTATGTATGTTGTGTATGTTATATGTCTGCAGTTCCAATGTATCAACCAGTACAGGTAACAAACGGACTTCAAAGACTGGACACCGGACCTTTAAGCAGCTATGTGATTTGAAGACAAGCTGCAACTTTTTTTTTTTTCCATGATTTGGAGGTCTGTAAATTAACCTGCAGATTTAACTCTGGTACACTCTCATGGAAATCAGCTGTTTAAAGGCTACTGGATCAAGCGCAAGGGGTTGAAAAAATAATAAGCTGTCTGCACCACCTTAACTTCATAAATCACTATGCGTAACCCTTTAAATCAACAGTTCTTAAACCCTATGACCTCTTTTAAAAGTACGTTCTTCAAATTTTATTACTATCTGCTACATCATATTGCATTTTCCATAGTCTGTGGGCACTGATATCTCCTGAAAATGCACATAATTTATACATACAGCTTAGTAACCTCAGTAGTAAAGATCTGTCAAACAAATACACTACCTCTCACAGGTACTCCAGGCTGTGCAACACTGCATATTCATATATGTATAATTTATAGTTTTAGAAGGAAATGTATATCATTATCCTTGATCCATTTGATGGTTGAGTCCCTGCTACCTTGTAGTAGCAAAATAATCTCTCAAATAAATTGAATTATTTGGACTGAGTTTCCTCCCCTTCTATATCTATGAATTATTAGTAACACAGTTCATTTTTCCAAGATCTACTAAATATTTTTGCAGACCATTTTCTAGAAATTATTTTTTAGACTGGAAACTGTTCAGGAGAAACTAGCTGTGTATACTGAACATAACATTGGAAATTAAAACACAGTACATTACAAATTACAGTTGACTGGACAGCCAAGTCACATCATGTTGTTTCTGTTGCTAGTATGGGTTAACATGATGCAGGTATCCATGTTTCTATACAGAAAATAAGCTCTGTGCAAGGCTTCTGTAACCACTGTCTAAAATTCAGCAGTTTTGCCAACATCTCTATCAGTGCGTTCATTTGCCAAATTAACTCTTAAAAGTGAACATAGCAAGGGCATGTATACAGCTAAAACCCAGCAGGTTTACATTTCTGAATGAGTATCTACTATATATATATGTTTACATGTGTGCACGTACATACATGTGAACCTTACCCACTCAAATTCACTCCCTGCCCACTTTATATAAACTATCACAGCCATCCCATTTGGCTAGGGAAGGAAGACACGAGGGGTAATTTGTGTCACGTTTCACATGCAGTAACAAGGCATTCGACAGAAGAGGATTTAAGAGATGCTAATAAAAAGAGATGGCAACATTGGAGAAGCCTGCAGGATAATGTGCTGAACCAAAATGACAGAGCTTGGGTGCAAATTGGATGACAAAAGCTGGGATGTGCAGAGGTATACAGAAGGCTGAGCTGAGAGATGCTGACAGGGAAGGATGGTGTATCATTTTTTGAAGCTGATGTGCTCTTTCCTCAAGTCGTTCACTGCTTGTTTACCATGATTACCCTTGCTGATTAGACATCCTGACAGTCCCATTATCATCTGCACCATGTATTTTTCTAATCAGATGGTGTTTTAGCATGCAGACTCAAAGAAAACAACATAAAAAAATCAGAGAAAAAACAACTATGCCGACCGAAGACAAAGTTATGCTATTTCACAAACTAACGTCTGAAACTACAATTTACTCAGTTGTAACAATGAAAATTAGAGATTTTAAATACAACAATCCTCTTACCGCTTGCTTTGAATGTAACAACTCTAAATTTGGAAAACAAAATATAGCAAAAAGTGTCCACTACTAACCAGTACCAACATTTCTTCAGACATCTAAAGTAACGTTCATGTCATTTTTCCTTGTCTTCTTTTGGCTTTTTGCTCTTAGCAAGTGAGTGGACCATGCATTAGAGAAAGGCACTGATTATAGTCATTATCTTGTACATTCTTAGGCACACTTATAGCCTCGTTTACAATAAGCGAGTTTTGCAAAAGATGTCATATTGCTAACAACAAGGTCAATTTAGTAGGAGCACCAGGAATCCCAGCAAAGCAATCTCCTTCCGCTGCACTTGTAGTATTTGCTAGCATTTTCTTTATATAGGGTTTGACAACCTCATGCTTGTGTCACAGGCACCAGGCAGCAGAGACACATGGATCAAGGCAGTAAAGTGAAGCCTCAGTCACCAGGAATGGGGTAATTCCCCCCGGCCGCACTTCTGGACGGATTTGTGTCTTGAATCCAATTTAACTGTGGATACACGGATCTTTGTGTCACTTAATCAAATTAAGACGTTTATTTACAAAAATAAAATTAAACTAAAGAAAAAAAAATAGGTTATAAGTTACGGTTCTGTTTAAAGCTTCTGAGTTAAGGTTTATAAGCGAAGTCGGATGCAGGACACCATCCCACCCTCACACGCGTAACACAGCGGGAGGATTACTGCCGCCTCTTCCAGACTCACCTTTCCACGCTCTCCTCCGCTGTCTCCGAGCTCAGGCACTGCCTGTCCTTCCGTCCGTCTGTCCGTCCCTCCGCAGGCGCTTCGCTGTC
>NW_009647874.1:5347082-5350938 GCF_000708025.1 Charadrius vociferus | reverse complement strand
CGTTAGGGGGCGGCGGGGCCGAGTGGGGGTGGGAGTGGGAGCGGGATCGGGCAGGGAGTGGGGCCTCGTCCGGAACGCGAGTGGGGAACGTGTTCCCCCGCCCCGGGCAGCCGTGAAGGAGCGGGTTTCCCTGCGAGGACGCCGCGCCTCTGCCCCGCCATGAGGCGATGGTCCCCCCACAGCCGGTCACGGCACGGGCGGGGGCGACGCCTGCTTGGTGAGAAGGCGTTTCTCCGTGTACCGCCGAATGGGTTTCTGCTTCACTACAGTGGGATCAAGTTTGCTGACGACACCAACCCGTGTGGAGCGGTCCACATGCTGGAGGGAAGGGATGCCATCCAGAGGGACCTGCACAGGCTGGAGAGGTGGGCCCGTGCAAACCTCATGAAGTTCAACCAGGCCAAGTGCAAGGTCCTGCACATGAGTCAGGGCAATCCCAAGCACAAATACAGGCTGGGTGGAGAATGGATCGAGAGCAGCCCTGAGGAGAGGGCCTTGGGGGTGTTGGTGGATGGGAAGCTCAATATGAGCCAGCAGTGTGCCCTCACAGCCCAGAGGGCCAACCGCATCCTGGGTTGCATCAAAAGCAGCGTGGCCAGTAGATCAAGGGAGGTGATTCTGCCCCTCTACTCCACTCTCATGAGATACCACCTGGAGTACTGCATTCAGCTATGGAGTCCCCAACATAAGAAGGACATGGACCTGTTGGAGCTAGTCCAGAGGAGGGCCACAAAGATGATCAGAGGGCTGGAGCACCTCTCCACAGGCTGAGAGAATTGGGGTTGTTCATCCTGAGAAATAGAAGGCTCCGGGGAGACCTTATAGCAGCCTTCCAGTACCTAAAGGGGGCCTACCAGAAAGATGGGGAGGGACTCTTTATCAGGGGGTGTAGTGGTACGACAAGGGGTGATGGTTTTAAACTGAAAGAAGGTAGATTTAGGTTAGATATTAGGAAGAAATTCTTCAGTCTGAGGGTAGTGAGACACTGGCACAGGTTGCCTGGATGGCCCATCTGTGGAAGTGTCCAAGGCCAGGCTGGATTGGGCTTTGAGTAACCTGGTCTAGTGGAATTCATCCCTGCCCATGGCAGGGGAGTTGGAACTAGGTGAATTTTAAGGTCGCTTCCAACTCTAACAATTCTATAATTCATTCTATGATTTGGCCCTCTCTCTGACCTGGGAGGGAGCTCACCTTCACGCTGATGCTCAGCCTGCGCCAGGCAGCCTGCTTCCCTCATCTTGGCTTTCTGAAGCTCCCCCAAGGCTTTCACACTCTTCTGAACTTCACCTGTTTGATTCTGATTCTGCTTTTCACAGGGTCCAAAAAAGCTGGAAACAAAGACCGTGTATGAAAGCTCCATAAAATGATTCTTCAGCTGGAAAAAGAGTCAGCAGAAGCCATGTCATTGGTAACTGAGAGGGCACTGCACTTTGCTGCACAACGTCAATTCAGCTAGATTGAACACAATGTGACACTAGAAATGCATTTAAGTGCTTGGGTTTATGGAGAGGCAGACTTACTCACTGCTCTCCCCTCTCTAAAAATTACGTTACTAAGAAAGATGAACCACATCACACAGCCAGCATTAATGACAGGAAAAGGTCATGGCTAAAACTCTTAAAACTCAAGGTCTCACACAGCTATCACATTGGTCTTCCAAGCAACAGGTGTTTTGGGGATCAAAACAGAATAGCCTGGGAAGGCAGAAAGTGAAGAGCATGCATTTTCACCTCCCTTCCTGCTGTATTGCCCCCCCCCGGAGAGCTCCAGGCAGTGTTCTGGAAGCGCTGGTAGAGGAGCTAGCCGACCAGGCCTGCATCAAGTGCCAGGTTGCTGTTGTCCCTCAAAAGGCTCAAGCACTGGTTTCACTTTCCAGGTGCTACATGCAGATACGCACCCTTTGCAGGTCCTGCCTTCCTACTACAACAAGGTCTAGTTGTACACCTTGCCCCCATGTTCTGTTTGCTACATGAAGGAAGCTTGGGAAGGGAATCCGGGAAAAACCTGTGGAGATTTCCAAAAGGTCTCAGATGTGGACAATAAGGGAACCAGGCTGAATCAACAAAAATGAATGTCCACATCTAGAACACATCACTTTCCAAAGTGTGCCATAGTATTCAGTGATATTGGTGCAAGAAAACTTAGAGAAAATTCTATGTTAAATTATAATACATCTTCACAATACCTCAATTTGCCTCCCTAATCAAAGTCTCTTCAAATCTGTTATGTCATAGAATTAAATTTCTGAGAAAAAAAACGTTTCATAAAGGAAAAAAAAAGTTAACTAAATTTATCTAAGCATTTATCTTAACATGTATGTTTGCTTACAAATACTATTTTCTGTTGAAAGAAATAATGCATTGACAATATAACAATTTTTGAAATATACAGAATTATTTTTCAATTTTTAGGTGAAGCTGAATTATATAAATTTTAGAATAGGTAGTTGATTTTTCAGAGTATAAATATACAGCCTGCACTGACTGTTTTTCTTTCTCTTTCCTAGGTCCTTCCTGGAGTCATCATTCTCTGTAGAAATACTAAACCTACATTTAGAGTTCTGTAGAGAGGTAGAAGCCTTAATTAAAGCCCAAAATTCCAACACCAATATTCTTTATTGTACGTAGGTTGTTAACATTTATACCAAAGACATAAGCAATATCAAGTGTTTTCCATTAAGCATGCCGCATCGTTCTCAGCTTTCCTGTTGCGTAAAACAAACAGCCCTTTACGCACTGAAAGCTTTTGCATAGCAAATACATTTTAAAAAAAATCTGGAAAAATAGAGTTTGTAGTAGTACCAGGGAAAACAGTACCCCCTCCTCAAATTCATGTGAAGCCCTTTTGTTCGCTTCAAGAAGTTGCATTCACTCGGAGACACCGCATGTTCCTCCCTTCAAACAGGACACTACCTGGAATGACAGAGCTGTTACTGGTACCAAATCACAACCACTGGTTCCCCATCACCCCACCACCACCCCCCTTCCCGCCACTTAGAATATAACTGTGCTTAGCCAGCTCCTGCTTCCAGCTACATGTTCCTTGTTGCAAAAAAATCCAGAGGTCTTCCAGTCCCAGATCCCATGTCAACTATTCCTATGGATTGTAATCACAGAAGAGAGAGACTTGATTAAGCTCCCAGTCGCTCACTGACTTTTAATCAGCCAGTGACCATCTGCTACCACATGCACCCGAATGACTGGGGAGTGTTTAAATGCTCCCCTGGGGAATGGGGTACATCTTCAGAGAGTTCTAAACAGAGCTGAGAGAGTCTGACTATTCTCCCACTGAAGTGACAATCTGGGAGGAGAAGCTGCTCAGAGCAATTACTGTTGCTAGCACAGGATGGCTGGGATGGGATGCTGCATACCACCCCCCAGAAAAATATGCTATAAAACCATTTGGTGTCCCAATAGCAAGGCATGCCTCACTAAAGCAGCACAGCAATAACAGAGGTGAACATGGAGCAAAGGGGAGAGGGAAAGTAAGGAGACAGTAAGGAGGGGCGAGGGAAAAAAATCAGGGAAAGTGGGATTAGTTGGGAGTTGATGAAGAGAAGGACAAAGTGATAGCAAAGCTCCCTAGGGCAAGAAAGAGAGCCACTGTTATTAAGGATGCAGGATTCAGGCATTGAAACCCACCCAAAAGGGGCAGCAGGACGTTGAAACTTGCTGCAAGTTTATGATAGCTCCTTATACACACTCCCATTACACATGAGGTCAACAAAGAGAGACCCTTTCCACCATACATACACAGTGTGTGCTGGGGACATACACAAGGTGAGAGGGGACCAAAATGGCTTGAGCACGCTCTGTGCTCTGGCATGGTGTGGAGGGCATACGGTAGGGAGCTGCTG
>NW_009647874.1:5299608-5346992 GCF_000708025.1 Charadrius vociferus | reverse complement strand
GCTGAACCAACTGCCCCTCCTTCTGATCCTCGTGCACAGTCTGCTACTGAGGCGCAGGTACTGCTGAGAGCTTTGTACAGCTCCTACGCACCGCGATGTTCAGCTAATTCACTAAAAATGCTGGTACAGGCTTTTAGTTGGCATAAGTTTACTCAAAGGAAAATCTGGTTTGCTAAAATTAATGCTTTTCTAAATATTGGTGACTGTTCCAAACATTGGTATTGGGACCACACCTCTTCAAAGTCAGCTTCAGTGATGTGGCTAGTAATTATATTTGAAATTATGTCTGAAATGAAATGTAACTAGTTGCAAAGCTCACAGATTTAATTCTGCTAAATACTGCCTCAAAGAGATTGAACAAACACATTTAAAATGTAGAGCTATGCAGACAAAACGTAGTGTTGATATGGAATCACTGAAGCTGTAACCATATGTGGCATGAAGTACACACAGCAAACTGGCAAAAAGGTTTAATTGCTGTTTACTGTCATCGGTCATTGTCAAAGCAGTAGGCTCCAAGAGGCAGAGAACTAATCTGGGTCCTGTAGATCCTTGGATCCAAATCCTTGGCAACATTTTCCAGTTCTCATATTTATTCCCATGTGCTAATTATGTTGTTATTCAAACCTATTTATTAGCAGGTGGCAGCCTACTAGTGGCAGAGTTTGGGCAGTTGCCTAGATAGTGAAGATGACAGGAAAAAAAGAAATACCTTTTCACTTTTCCATTTTCCGAATTGTTACATATAAGTGAAAACATGCTCATTCAGGGAACGAATATTCCTTCTTTCCAACTTTTTCCTGATTTCCATGCATTATCTTTTCAAGTTCAACTCGTTCTTTAGTTTTACAATCATTAAACCAGTCCTCTGAGAGCCATCAAGAAGTAGGTTCAGCACGCTGACAGCTGCAAGGCATCATCCATCCAAATAGTTATGTTCATAAGGCAATGCTGATGATTTAACTCAGTGACCTGAAATCATTGGTCTCTGACAGACAGCTCTTGAAAACACAACCGTGAATTACTACGTTTAATTTGGACAAAGTATTCTGTAGTTTTAGATGCAAATTAAATATCCGTTTTGTTCCACTCCATCTGCAATTAAACAAAGCATCAGTGATGGTTTGCAACTGGAAATTATAATTAATAAGAAAGGGAAAATCTGGAATTCCAGCACCTCAAAACAGAAAAGAGAGGGGGAAAAAAGAAAGAAAAAGCAAGCCCTTATGTTACATTCTTTCACGCCTTCGTCCTCAGCTACCTGGCTATTAAACACAGTCTTCACTCTCATAGCTTGCTTTTTCATTTTATTCTTTTGCAGCTTATTTACAGCTAGCGAGTACAATTCCTCAGCTGTCAGTCCACTCTCCAAATTCTTCCTCTTGTTTTCTTTCATCTTTCATGTCATGAACTTCTCCTACTTACCCTCAAGACCCTGTTCAGCTGTGCCCATCTGCTTCTCTCTTTCATGATTTCTGGTTTTGTTACTGTGCCGAGAATTCTATTTTCTTTTCTATTTTTTTTTTTAGTCTGACTTCACTGTATTTTTTTTTACCTTCACTTTAATAAAATTAGAACGTAGCTGTCAATATCCACTTTAAGACTTCCCTAGTCTATTTTGAAGTCCAGGAAAATACTAATATTTAAGTAATACTTAATCAGTGCCTTTCTATCTAGAAATTTGTTTTATTAGACACTAGGCCTCTGCTGCTGCTGCCTGCTGCCATTCAGGATTCGCTTCCTAGATACCTTGGAGGAAGAAGAAACTTTTGAGTAAGGCATGAATTGCACTACAGAAGATCTGAATTCTGGCTCTGTGCTTTTTCACAAATCTTTCTCTGTCTCAGCTACTGTTTTTCAAGTGAGAATCATTTGCCACCTTAGAAATATTACCAGAATAGCTCTAGTAATGTCTATTAGTTCTCAGAAATAATGCTTCAGCTACTGAGCGTAGGCAACGACACAGCCCGGTGGTTAGGTGCACATTTTGCTCCCTAGAGAAGTGGCTTTAATTTCTTCCTCTGTGAGAAAATTCTTGTGACCGGTGGCAAATCATTCAGATCTGTCTTCACAATCAAATATGTGGGCATTGAACTCCCGTGGAAATCAAATACCTCTGTGGCTGTAACCCTTAAGTACCCACAGGAGACATCAGTTAAGAAGGGTGTTTCTTCGTAGAGGCAACTCATTTCTACCACTCTGCTAAGTTGTCCCTCCTTCCTTTCCTTGCCCTGTCGTTAACATTTCAAGCCTCTTGTCTCCACTCAGTTATTGCCTTCAGCCACCCTTCTGCAATTTCATATGTGCTGCCTGCCCTCTGCCTCCCTATACCACACAGGACCAGCAGAAAAAATCCTTTTTAACTTGGAATTTGTACTATTCCAGGCAACTAGAGGCAGGACTTAAATTTGAATAGGATTGATTTTATAAAATTAGCTGGGCAGAAAGAGAAGTTAACAGAATCAGATTAGGCAACAAAGTTGTAAAGCATCAATCCTTCAGCTCTCACTGGTGTAGTGACTATACAGAATGGAAAAGAAATTCTGTTCCACATCTGTAATTGAAGTATAAAAATTCAGTGAAGATCAGTTCAGTTAAGATCAGAAGTTAAGATCAGAAGCAAATCTGGTAGCAGAAGAGATAAGAGGCAGGAAAATTATAGCACTCGTATTGCTGTGAAAAAAGCAGATGAAGAAATGAGTTTGCTGTGCAAGAGAAAAATAAAACAGAAAGTTTTTGAGACTTAAACAGCCAGGTTAGTAAAATGAAGAAAAATAGTTCATGTGCATTCTTGCAAATAATTGGTAATAAGATTAACTTCCACAAGGATCCACAAATAACTGAACACAGGTATAGTAGATCGAGAAGCAGAAAGGATCACGCATGCAGCTGTCACCAGGAAGATCATATCAGTCATCCAATCCCTACTAAAACCTGGCAGGCATCAAAGAGCTTTCTGTTGCGTGTTGTGTTAGCAGTCCACCTCAAACACAAGCACTTCCAGGAACGCAATTCTCAGTCTCATCCAGCAGAGACGTGAGGAGCATGGGGCTACCAACGGCTCCCTCAGGAGTGGCAGGCATCGCGAGTCCTTGAGTGTCAGTGCAGTCCAATAACTTTTTAATTCATTCTTATTCCATTCAATTTTCAGACCAGTTTGCTGTTGAGTTGAAGAACTGAGAAAATTTTCCTCCAACTGCACATATATTTTTACAAGTAACTACCATATCAGTCCATGTGTTCTGAAAACAGGGCCGTTCCTCACAAGCAACCTCTGGTTAAAAGACCTTGCCTAGATGAAATGGTTTTATCCTCTTGCCAAGCAGCAAAGCAGATGCTGCAGGAACATTCTGCACCAACCCCAGGGATGTGATGAAGAGTCCACATTCTTTTGAATTCCCCTGAAAAGATTTGCTTCTAAGAGCTTTCCCATCCCAGTTTTGCAGAAGTACAACCTCTCCAACACCAATTCAGAGTGAATATCTGTGCTTTAGAAATCTTATAGCTGCTAGAACAATGGCTGGTGAGCTGAGGTGATATGTCTCAAAATATTTTCTATCAATCTTTTTTTTTTTTTCAAACAATACATTTTAGGAAATCTTTGTCTTCAGTAAGTTAGTTGTAGTGCATGGCTTAGGCTATTTTCAGGAGGGAAAATGGGGAACCAGCCTTCCCCTTTTTCTGTCTGGTTATTTGTTTTTACTTGCATATAATGAAACTGGCTCTCATACCATGCTGGGGTCTTTAAAAAGGTCCGTCTTATTGTGTTGGTGCCTGTGAGTTAGAGAAATATTGCCAATAACACCATGGAAAAATAACCATAAAAATTATACCTATTTTTGATCTATTTTCTTCAAAAAGAAAAAAAGAAAAAAAAATGGGAAAATATCAGAATAATTGAGTCCATAAATTGCACTTTTTTATAACATATATTTTGACAATCTTCTGAGAAAGAAAGAATTTTGCACAGATACCTTTCTCCAGCTGCTTTCCATTCCTCCAGAGTTAGTCTGTCAAGTTGAAGCTCCTTTTAACTCCAGGACAAGCTGGCTTGTGAGTTTTCAGGTTAATCATCAGTAGCCTCTGAGAAATAAAGAAAAAAAAGATGGATGATGCAGCAGTAACCTCTCCCAAACATACCAGAAAACCAGGAGTTAATTGCAACAGTTTTCAAAGCCTTTTCTTAGTCAGGCGTAAAATGAAATCCTGAGCCCGTGATAGACTGGAAGCATTCAAAACTCATCACTCGCTGGAAGACACTCTGCAGCGTGCTCCCGCATCCAGCAGCAGGACAGCATTTTGAGGAATGCCTAACCTGGGAGGCAAAAAGTACATCTGCGAAGAGGATCGAACCAGCTGAGACTTGCCACCTTAGTTCTGTAAATCTGCCCTGCTCTCAGCTAGCTGGGGCTCAGAGCATCGATGCAGAGCTCAGTTTCACTGCTTTCACTGAGCTGAATGAGGCCCCGAGCTGGAAGCAGACGTTACATCAGCGCTGTCCTGCCACACCTTGCGGCCAATTTCTGGCATTAGTCACCTGAGCATAAACCCCAGTTGTTCAGTCAGCGGAGGCAGTACACCTCACATACGGTGTGTTGTTGTAATGAACAACCAAAACACAGAGTCGGACTCTGTGAGGAAGACGGTCAACAGCCAAAGTAGAAATTCTGGTACATAATCGCCTTTTGTTGTCAAAAAGCAATAAGTGTTTAGTGACACTGTTAGAAGGCTCCTTCTGAATCTGCTAGGTGATTAATATATAATCACACACATAATGGTATTATCCAAGAAATGATACCTCATCCTTTCCCTCCAGTGAACACCCAGTTCTCAGCTGCTCTAAACTGGTGTAGCTCCAGGGCAATCAACAGAGCTGAGCTTATTTACAACATCTGAGGCTTTGGCTATGTGGTTCTGCCATCAGGGGCACTGACATTATTCTGGTAGTTCTCTCAAGACTGCTATGCTCTGCGATAAAGCACCACCAGGATGACAGGAGAACAGGCTGCTAAAGTAAATAAATAAATAAATGCTTTTTAAAATCTCATTTTCTTCAAGTTGAGAAACCATCATTTCCTGTTTGTGCTGTAGTTCTGACCCCTTTCTTCTGATTGTTCCACTTCAGAGGAATTAAATGAACGAAGATCTGTGAAATAATTGGACTGAATTGCAAACCTGAGGAAAGCTCATTTGGTTTCATTCCCAAGAGAAACACTGATTAGATCTGCCTTAAAAAGCCACTTGCATTTAAAGAGCTTGAGTTATGATTTGGAGCTGAGCAACAGAGTGGGAGCTCAGTTGAACAAAACTGCGCAGTTCACACATGCAAATGCAAAACAAAAGGATTCAAAAGACACAAAACAGAAACAAGGAATAGAAATGTTCACATGGTGCATGTGAAATCCCCATCACAGGTATTTTCACAGTTCTGAAACAGCCTAATCCTGTGAGGAACTGACTCCTGTAGAAAACCGAACATGACCAAGCCATCTTCAGAAACCAGCCACGCTAGAGCAAGAGATGGCCTGATAAATAAAAGCACAAGGGTGCTCATACCTGTTCGGTGTTCCACTGTAATTTCCATGTTGTCCTAATTATAAGTGAATAAATACTGTTTATTTTACCTTATTCTGCACTACCGGGGGGAGGTACAGTAAGGGGGAAGGATAGGACCATGTGCAATTCTTTTTTATCCAAAGTGAATGAGCTTTTCCTTGGTTTGCACAAAAATAAACGCCGAATACACAGCAGCAGTGGCACTGTGTCCCACTGAAATCAATGGAAAGCATCCCACGCATTCTGGTTTAACAGGATTGGATCCTTGATGTATAAACGAAAGCCTTAGCATCCACCTAAAGCCAGTCATTTTTACAAGCAAAATCACAATACAAGTCATTACAGGCTAGAATTTCCAAAGAATGAACAGTAAAGCCTTTAATATTGTTTGGTGTTTGGCAAGCAGAGGCATTTGCATAGGAGTAGACCAATGCATAGACAGATAAGGAACCCTCCCGCCTGTTCCCCGAGTGAGCAGGCAGCTCTATCATTTACGTAGCACAGCCGCTTTACAGAGCATTTCGCAGAAAAGCAAGTACCTGCCTGTGCCCAGTTCTCTGTCAGAACCACATGGGCACCCATCAGCAGGGACAAGGGCTCCTGGCTAAAGAGAGGTGTTGAAATTCCTCCACCTGTGAGTTCCCTTACCGTCTTGTGTGAGTCAAACGGTCTGAAGACACAGGCTCGGCCATCCGTGCGGAAGCACTGCAGATGCTCAGGCAGCTGCAAAGATTTTTCCGTGATTTTTCATGCTGCTCTGTTTAAACGAACGTGATTGCAAGTGCAGCCTTGTTAATGTTTCCCAGGTGACTAGCCTGGGATAATAAGTATACATAAGAACACTTATTTTTTATGTTGCTTCTCGGGACAATCCTAGGTCTTAGTGAAAATAAAACTGTGCTGCTCTCTCTAGGGGAATTTCAGCAAAATGCTAGTCAGGCCTGAGGCACTGATAGAGATACAGGCCAGCTCCTCCAAACAGAATAAATGGGCATTTTCAGTCACATAATGGTGGTCCATTAGCAGCAAGCACAAGGAAAGAGAGACACTTATGTGAAATATAAAGTAGGGCTTAAAAGCTTTTTTCATCGAGCTTTATGAAGGCAAATGCTGTCATTGCTGGGTCTCACTAATGAGCCTGAGGAAACTGAGTTGACAGTCTGCAGCCAGGCATTGGTGATCACAGATTGAAGATGCCTATTTCACTAACTCATAAATATCCAGTTGGTGTCCAGTCACAAGTGGTGTTCCCCAGGGCTCGGTGCTGGGGCCAGTTCTCTTTAATATCTTTATCAATGACCTGGACAAGGGGATCGAATGCACCCTCAGTAAGTTCGCACATGACACTAAACTAGACAGGCGTCTTAATCTGCTTGAAGGAAGGCTCTGCAGAGGAATCTGGACAGGCTGGATCAATGGGCCGAGGCCAATGGTATGAGGTTCAACAAGGCCAAGTGCCGGGTCCTGCACTTGGGTCACATGAGCCGGCAGTGTGCCCAGGTGGCCAAGAAGGCCAACGGCATCCTGGCCTGTATCGGGAATAGTGTGGTGAGCAGGACTAGGGAAGTGATCATCCCCCTGTACTCGGCACTGGTGAGGCCCCACCTCGAGTACTGTGTTCAGTTTTGGGCCCCTCACTACAAGAAGGACATTGAGGTGTTGGAGCATGTCCAGAGAAGGGCAACGAAGCTGGTGAGGGGTCTGGAGGACAAGTCTTACAAGGAACGACTGAGGGAACTGGGGTTGTTTAGCCTGGAGAAGAAGAGGCTGAGGGGAGACCTTATCACCCTCTACAACTACCTGAAAGGAGGTTGTAGAGAGGTGGGGGCTGACCTCCCTGGTGACAAGTGATAGGATGAGAGGAAATGGGTTCAAGTTATGTCAGGGGAGGTTTAGATTGGATATTATGAAAAAAATTTTCACTGAACGGGTTATTAAACATTGTAATAGGCTGCCCAGGGAGGTGGTGGATTTGCCATCCCTGGAGGTGCTTAAAAAAAGGGTAGACACGGTACTTGGGGACATGGTTTAGAAGCGGTTTTGTCAGGTTAGGTTAATGCTTGGACTTGATGATCTTAAAGGTCCCTTCCAACAATTCTATGATTCTATGATTCTATATCTTTTCTTGGACCTAACAACAGTCTGCCCAGCCTCCGAGGTGGACTTTGTCCAGAGATACACGAGACAAATCATATGATGAGTGGTAGGTCTCTAACTGCTTTCTGTAAACACTGTGCCAAGTTGTAAACTAAAGAACTAAAGAAATTCAAGAACTAAAGAAACTAAAGAACTAAAGAAAGTGTATGGGAAAGCTACCAGGGGCTAACGGCTCCAAGTGTCCATGTGCTGACTCTCAATTCAACAGCACTTTGAGCAGTCTGATGCCTCCTGTCAGAAAGCAGTGACTTACCCCCGCCACTGAGCAAAGAGGAGAAATCCTATCCTCTTTATTTTGTTTATTTTGCTTTGCAGTTATTTTAGCCAACACCATTTATTTTCATTTACTATATACAAGGCTCAAGGTGTAAAGTATGCCTCGCTAATTCTGGTGTTAATAATAGCCATTAAAAAATGTGACAGAAAGTTCAACATTTCAGTTCGTTTTCATTTGTCTGCCACTGTTAAATGACTTTATATGACTTCCCACGGACCAGAGAGTAAAGCAGGGCAGCAGCAGTCCCACATGGTTCCATATGAACAGCCCACAGCCAGACCCACAGTACTCAGACTACGGTTATCGCTGGCAGATATGGCCAGCCCCAGCTCACACAAATTAGATGGGGCAAAGATGAAATGCTGAAGAAAGTAAGAAATGCTTTTAAAGATTAAATATCACTGGTTGGGGCAGGTGGGAGTTGTATTATGACATCAAGATGACCACAGACTACCAAGGCAAAGACACCAGAAATCTTTGCCAATGAGAACATACTGTAGGCAGGCTTTGCATGCACAAACAAGCTGTCTGAGAGCTCAGGTCAGTGATTAATGTCCTCTCTCGCTGATTTACCTGAACTGAGCAAGTTATTGGCTCTCACTGCTCTCTTGGTGGGAGAGACAGGTTCTTGTTACATGGCTCTTCTGGCTTTTTTTGGAGGAGATACCTTCCTCCCTAGTGTGAGCGCTAGGCTACCTATGCCATAACTCCTTTTAACTTACACACACACACACACGGTTAAGGCATGATAACTTATCATAGCTTATATATTTGCCAAGACAGTGAAATCATCCTAGTTTTGGGCCAGCTTGTCCTAATTCCGTACCAACAGGAGTTTTATTTCGGCAAACTAACAACATACTTAAAAATCCTATACAATGACCTCCATACTGTAACTGTTACAGTTACTATGGAGTTACAGCCTCCATAGCTGTAACTGTCAGCAAAACATAAGTTCGAAAGTTGATGCTGCCCATGTGTAAGAGATGAGGTGGGCTGTGCATCACCCTGTGCCTCTGGGCCTGAGTAGGCCTATGGAATTGGCTGGAGGGTGTTACAGCTATTTCAGCGGGGCTCAAGGCAAGGCTATCAGTATATCTTCCCTAATATCACTGTCGCACCTATGAATGCTATTCTGTTTATTGCCTACTTAACATCATATTCAGAGAGACAGCAAGGCACTGTAATACAGCGCTCTGGATTAGCAGCTAGCAAAGAGATTGCTACTAATCTTCTGGTGCCTCTTGGAAAGTCAAATGAGAAATGGCAGCGCAGCTGCCGCTGGAGAAGGGATTTCCCAGGCTGGTGCCTCTTTTTTCAGCACAGAGGAAACTTGGCGAAAACTCTGGGTGATCAGCAAACCTAAGGTTTAGAGACAGACCCAGATAGAAATAGAAATAGATTCAGACGCTGGCAGTAAGCCAGAAGAACTCCTGAGATTAATCCCACTAAAATCCTCTGTAGCTGACAAGAATTAACCATTCTTGCACCCACCTATGCACAGAACAACAAATACTGGCTGATTTGATGCTGGTAATGGTGAGAGGGAATGGAATGTTTTGGCAGGTTATATTCCTAAAGGTTATCTCCCCATTCGTTGCCTTACATATGGAGAATAGCACTGAAGGATGAGTTTCATGCAGCTAGAAAATAATATTCCTAAATTTAGGTTATCCTTAAACCCTTTTCTCACTAATGGAGATGGGGATTTCTAGAAAGCTCAATGTGCTAGATATTCTCATAAGGAGACTGAAACTGAGCTTCAAACAGTTGTGTCACACTACTGAGAGCTACTGAGACTGCGAAGGAGAGCTCAGCAGTCTCTCCTGCCTCTTCCATTGCCATGTAGCTGTCTTTCAAAGAGAGGAACCCAAAAGAGCTTTTGGTTTTAGTACTCTTCTTTCATTGACAAATAATATTTCATTCTAGGGATATTTCATTTGCCTTGACCCTATTAAAGCATGAACTGATCAGTCTGACTACACTATGGCATAAACAGCTGGTGAACGGTGCATGTCTGTAATTCAGAGGTAAGCAAGCCCAGATGTCTGATTTACATGGTAATTCAGAGTCTGATAACTCATTTCACATGGATTCTTTAAACACAGGAAAGGAGTGTCTTCGCCAAAATCAAAAATTCTGAAATTTGAGCAATCACCATTCACAACAAAACTCTATTCAACTCTCACAACTACATCAAATAAAAATATAGCATAAAAAAACAGGAAAATCAACTTCACAAACTTTTAATTGCTAAACTAAGACCCCGACATCCAACAGCATTAAAGTGTGATCGGGCCATTCTTGGCCCTGCAGGAATCACAGATATTTAAAAAAAAAAAATCGCAAAGTTGTATACTACATTAAAACTATTGAAAAGTGACAGTGCTGCATGCTATTTTTTTCTGAAAGATGTACAAGGTAGGTCAGGTGACTAAATCACTGCTGTGCCGGTTTCAAAGAATAAAAAAAAAAAAATTAGGGTAGAAATCACTGTACCATACAGAAGTCAGCAGTCACTTTAATCGTGGCTACATTTTGTTTATGCATACTATACAGGAGTGAACAGTAGAGGGTGACAGCTTAAAGGAAAACTTGAGTTCACTATATGGAACATGTCCTGTTTGCTACAATTCACAACAAAAAAATCAGGCGCTGGGAAACCCGGCTGTGGCTCAGTGTAAATGGCACTAGGGAACCTCTCCATCGTCCTCTTCAAGACCAAAGTAAAGAAATAAAAGAATTGCAAACAAAGTCCTCTTCCCACTTCAAATCTTACTCCACAAATTCTTTGTGCCCAAAGAGTACAACTGGGCTGGTTGGGGTGTTTTGTCCCCTCACATCATAATGATTCAGCAGAGCAAGCTCAGACTTCAGCTGGGCTTGGGCAGCCAGTGCCATCCCTGTGGCCTCACAGCTGGGGAGGGCTTTGCACAGCATGGCCTGACTGGAGCTCAGGGCTGGATCCTGCCGGACACCAGGCACTCCGCACACGGCATCAGCACCCTCAAGTCACATACCCTTGGAAGGAGCCTCGGGCCAGAGTTTTAGGATTACTTACATGTTTTGTGGGGTTTTCAGGAGCAGCAGCCACTTAAATCAGCAAGAAATAAGTATTTTTTTAAAGTCTCCATCAGTGCCTGTCTCTTTAGGCACCTCGATGCAGCCCAGCTGCCTCTGAGCCACCTTATTGGAGTGTACAGGAGCCCCTGGCAGGGCTGAGCTCCAAGCAGACAGCCCCGGTGCTCTAACGTAAGCAAGAGGAGCTCCCTTTCCCAGCTGCTTTGCCACGCTGGTAGGAGAAAAGAGCCATGGGGGCTTCTTTCTTCAGCTAGCGAAGTACTGTTTGAACAAACACAAAGAGCAAATGTGTCAAGTACAAAAGCAGACTGGCAAGGGAGAATGACACTGATGGGGCCTGAAACTCCATGTACAGCTGAACCCACCTGTAGGTTGCAACAGATTAAAAAAGGTGCTATTTTCTCTGCCAGGAAGACTTTCGCTGTATTGTCCAGCTAAAAGACCTGGTTTGCCATCAGCAAGTTTCAGGATGGTAGTTACATTAATGTTTTTATGTCATTTATGACTATTTTTTAAGCTTGAATGATTTTGCAATGTAACTTGCAGAATGGATAAATGTTCTTTTGATGACTTTCCAAGCAGCATATCATAACATTTTTTTAGTGACATTTGTTGTGGTATGCCTTGGTATCAGTAGGTGTGCTTTTGTTTTTTAAAGCTTTCTAAGGGCAAAAGTATTTCTTCCACTCTTGACATAATCAAGCAGATAGAAATGGCAATGGATATAAACAGACAAACCTAAGCCTCTCCTGCAGTATTCACCAGAGGGAATGACTTCAATGACAGGGCTCAGTGCTATTTTAGGTGCTGTGGATTATCTGACCCAGAATCTAGCAGCCAGACCAAATGAGCCTTCCATAACTCTTATGTCATATATGCCAGCCTGAACCAGATGTCTTGGAAGCCCTTAAGTATCTCAGATAGCACTGGACAGATGTGTCTAAGCAACGGGACTTCATCCTATTCGTTTCAATTCTGTGTGTCTGAAGAGAAAAAAAAATAGAAAGAGATTTCTAAAGTTTCTTAATTTATTTAGACTTCCTCAGGAAGCATATTTGTAGGTACAGTATTCATGAGCATCACATCTACATCCTGAATCGCTGGATTTGCCTCCAGCTCAGCTCAATTAGATGCTAAATCGGTATCCTGGACACACACGTACTCCTCACCAAGTGTATGCATTTAGATTTCAACTCTCAGATGAAAATTCTCGAGCACGGGTCTTACTACTGTCTTGGCTAACTTTCCTTTGTATATTTTCACTCATAAACATCCATTTAGGTCACAAATGAGACACATTTGTAAAGCGTTATATAGTGATGAGTAGCAGGTGACTATTATGGGAATTAACTGAAGTCATGTACATTGGTGTTTAACCCCTTAAAGTTATTGGGGGCCACTGCTGGAACGATGAAAACTGCAGTGCCGTTGAGCTCAGTACTATATAGCTTATAAGAAGACCTAAGCCGTTGTAGAAGTACTCATAATCTAATTCAAGAAATAAAAGGCAAAACAGCACTAGATGGCATGTAGATACAATGTATAATAAAAGAAAATTTTCTTTTTTATTACCTACTCCACCTGAGCTACTACATAAAAATTCTCACATTTGCCTTTGCCAGCTTCTGTGAAGGAGTGGACTTGACCTCTCAGCTTCTCCCTGACTTCTTTGAAGTTCAAAGCACTTGCCAAAGCACATACAAACCACATGCATACAAGTTCACATATATACAGGAACAAAAGTTTCAGTGGGAGACACAGGAAATGGTGGGAGGTGAGGAATATTGTGTTCAGTGCTTTGTCATGCTGTGAACTTCAAGACTTTTGCAGTCAGATGGTGGAGGTGATAGTTAAAACTGGTTAGACCATTATGTGAATGCACTGATCTCTTTTTAAGCAATACGGGGTAGGTAGGCTTGGAAAAGGGAGAAAATTGGTCACAAATTACTAGTCAGCTGCCAACTTGTTACAATGTAAGTTCCTCTCGGTGGACCAGATTCCACCCTGCACAAAGCGTCACACATTTATAGGAGGAAGGACGCCCAAAATGCCTGCCAACTAGGGAAAGTGATGGGGCTTTGCTCTTTTGAGCCATTTAGAAAGCACACCCTCTTAAGTCTTTCTCTTGCATGTAACGTGTTTCTCTGCGGCAGTAAAACATGCAATCTCCTGCTGCTCTTACAGCCAGAATCAAGCAGAAGATCTATGGTACAAAAAGGAGAGAGAAGAGGCAAAGAAAATTAATTTTGTCAAGGAAGACATGAAGGAAGTTTGCGTGTAGCTTTTGTGTTCAGGATGAAAGCACACAGTGACAGCGTATACTGTGGCTCTTTGGCCACAAGGGCTGGCAGAGCTGCGTGGGACTAGCAAGCACAGCACCACTTGTCCTAGCCAATGCTAACGTGGCTAAATGCATTTAGCTGTATATTTAATTAAGGGAAGAAACAGACCAACACTCGGCTGCCAGCACTGCAGGCATCCTCACAATGTAATTGTCTGAAAACTTATTTTTAAATTCATGTGCCAAAAAATATTTAAGCGCTTGGTACCAAGCTGTTAAGTTGAAGTGCTGCCTCTTGCTTGGCAAGGGTAAGTCTGCATTTCCTTCATGCTGTAAAGCAGCTGCATAAAAAACGGGTTGATGGCAAACCTTGGCAGGAACTTTCGTGCGAAAGAGTTTTTCTCCAGTGATAAATCTCTTCTAATATATCCACAGGCACGTTACATACTGACCCCACGTCACCCATCTTGATGTGAATGTAAAAATTGGCCAGTAAACACCCAAATATGCTTCTGCTCAGAAAAAAATGGATACTGAAATAAATACTGAAAGCTGCAACGCACCCTGCCTTGGTATCTAGTCTGCAACCCTTCTGTGACTTATCTACTCAATGGCATCTTGCCTTTTTATGGACGACTCAGATTCAGTATCCATGACCCCTTACCACAGCAATCCCTACAAAAACTTGCCTAGCCCCTGTATTTTGTATGCTTATTTGTATATTTATACTTTTTAATACTTTGCATGCCTAGCAAGGGCAAAGCTCTGTCAGTTCAAGGTGACTTTCATGTTAGATCAATGAAAACAACAGGAAAGAATAAACAGCCAGCATCTGTGGGTGGTAAATGAATGCAGTATGTGTGAGAAGACTTTCAGAACAAAGCCAGGCTCTGCAGACAGGCAGAGAAGATGAAAAATGTGAAGAACAGTTGAAAAAAACCCAAACATTTTCATCTACGTTCCCCATCTGTATTCACCGCATTGCCTGAATTCACTCCCCACACACCTTTCATGGGAAAAGGTGGGTTGGTTTTTTTTCTGTTTTAGCCATGAAAAGTGAGTAGATTTACAGTAGCTTGTCTCAGAAAGAGCGTGGGGAAATGGTAATTCTATGAATTGCTGGTATGTAAGGAGACTACCCTCCATCAGAAAACCCCCTTCACATTCCTAGCAAACACAGTCCCACTTCACCTCAGCAAGCAGGGAGACTTATGCCCCACAGAGCGAAGGGCCCCATACTGCTGATATCACCCTGTGATAGCTCTGGCCAATGTCATGCCTGGAGCGCAGGTGCGGTAGTGGCACCGTTGCACCACGTATTGCACCAGCTGCGGCTTCAAGTAGATGCTAACAGCACAATCCAAGCGCAATCCAGCACAATCCATGTGATGTTAGCGATTCAATCTGAGGACAATGCTGAGCTTGAAAAGTCAGCATCCACAAATATTTATTACCTACTGCTGACCTGGATTTTGTTTTCAAGTACAAGCAGCCAAACTCTACTTTAACTCTGAGCAGCAGCATATCTCTAGTAGCACAGGGTGGATTCTAAACCAATGTAGGCTGCTTATCGCCAGGGCTGATCAATGCAGGCTCAGTGCTGCAATAGCTGCCTTCATGTGGCTCCTGGTTGACTTAGGGCACTGACAAAGCTGTTTGCCGAAGAAATCTGCCTGGAACAGGCTGCCCAGAGATGTCGTGGAGTCTCCAACTCTGGAGACATTCAAAACCCACCTTGACGCCACCCTGTGCAACCCCCTGTAGGTGACCCTGCTCTGGCAGGGGGGTTGGACTAGATGATCTCCAGAGGTCCCTTCCAACTCTGACCATTCTGTGTGATTCCGTGTGAAATGTTAGAAAAGATAAGGGGGAGAGCCAAAGCAATTGTAACATATGTGAAGTCAGACGTGCCATGCTGTGAACTCAGAATACATGCCAGGATTAGGGAGAGCTTGGCTGGAGCTTGTGAGCCCCTGGGAACCTTGCTGCAGGTTTGATTAAGTCTGATCTGTATCTTTACAGCAAAACCAGGAAAGATCTGCTAGACTGTTCAAGTTAGCCTTGAGTTTTAGATCTTTGCTGATCCTGAAACTCACAGCTTCCCTCAGGGAAATGAAGGTGCTGGAATTAGCCACAATGCTAAAATCAAAAGCCTTCCATTTAAATCTACTTTAGCTACTCCTGTGAAATTCAAGTACAGCAATTATTTTTTTAAACTACTGAAACTGAGGACAACTGTCCCAGCACAATGTCACAGAAGAACCACTCAGATTCTGGGTAATAAATGTGTCAATGAGATCAAAGGCAAGCTCTAGGAATCAAAAAAAGACCACCTTGGCAAATGAGGCCCTGTAACACATCACCGTATTTCTTCTTATGGTGACCTATACAATGATTGCCTGGAAACCCTTGTATACCTGTCAGTAATCATTTTTCTCCAGATGAAAGGCTATTTCCAGAGGAAAAATACATGAACAGTCTGAGGAAAAGTTCTAAAATATTGCTGCCTCAGCAGCTTCCCTGAAAACTATGTCATCACCTGTCCTAAATCTCCATACCACTTTGGCCTTCTTTCCTCTCTTCTGGAGACACACAACATAAAACAAAGATGAGGCGTGCAGGGATATCCAGCTTCCACATCACTGTCTGACATAGAAAAGTCAGCTTACAATCACAAAACTGGGCTCAAGACCAGTAGATGCAGGTAGCTGTGACTACATGTCACAGTCTGTGTCCGGAATTTCCTTACATCCTGTCCACAAAAGCCTCAGATCACAAAAAATCATGTGGAAAACAGGGAGGCAGCTGTACAGATGCCACAATGCTCAGTTCTGAGTTACCTGCGAGGAAACTGTCTGGAGCAGGGAATGCCACTGAAGATGGATGATTACCTCTTCTAAACCTGCTAAGGACCAACACGTGGGGCACCTTTCAGTGGAAGCGAACTTTCAGCTGTCAGTGCTGAGGGCCCAAACTTAAGGGCTGGTTGGAGTGGAAGAAGAACTGGGCAAAAAGAACTGGTGTTCAGTTTAGGCCACAGATGTCTTTGTATTTGTTTGCTTCTAACCTTTTCTTTCAACCCTGTAATTAGAAGACCAAGCTTTCAAGATGCTGAAATCAACCTTCACACAGTTTTGCCCTTCAGCATGTTTTCTATTAACTTGGAACCTGGGTACTACTGAGCCGGTTTGAGGTGTGCCTCTCCAGAAGCAGCAAGGTTTCCTCACCAAACCTCATCTTGTGCCTTGGTTAGGGACAGCACTTGCTTAGTGCTGTTAACCCAACTCCAGCGCCAGCATGGGGAGGACTGGCATTGCTAACTGCTCAGTTTTGAAGAGTAGCCAGCATAAGCCTGCAGCATTTTCTGCCAAGCACCCCCTCCTCCCAGGAGAAGCATCTCACAGCTGGGGGTAAAACCTCAGGTTTCACGTTAATACCTCTGTTTATCAAGAGTAGGTGGTTACAGGTGGCCCCAGATGCACTTGGAGCAGTGTGAATGTGTGGTTAAGAGCAGCTGTGTGATCTCTTACAGTGTTGTTTATCAAAGGACTGAGCCCTTTGGAGCTTAGTTGTATTTCTGCAGCAGTCAAGCTAGCAATGTTCTCACTTGGCAAGAAAGGAATCATAGAATCATTTAGGTTGGAAAAGACCTTTAAGATCATCGAGTCCAACCATAAGGAAATAGCCATGGAGGAAAAGGTTCCTTCGCATACCTGTGCAGATTGACTCAAAGTTTCCTATACAAACTTTTTTTCATGAAGCTGCCCTTTTACATCATAACAGGACACTGATCTGATTTCATGGTTATGCAGCTGAGTAGGAGGTTACTGATGACTTTCTAAAGGAATTCAATCTCAAAACTTTTTCCACTTGCTCCAGTTCTATGAGCTGGTCTCATAAAAGCCTTTACACTCATTTCCCCTCTTATCCTTGCTTCCCTTGGACCTCAGGAGTTTCATGGTCACACTACCAATATGACAACTAACTGGTAGGTGTTCTCTTACTACACGCTTCTCTTGCTCAACTGAGCAGTCCAGTATAAAGCATCTTCTTTACCTTCTTGTGCAGCACCAATGAATGCATGTAATGCTGAATGCCAGGGGCCAAGTCCCAACCAGGTTTGGGTCCAGAGTTTGATTCAGGATGACAAATACAGGTGGGGGTGAATATGACTTTTTTCTTTTTTGTTGGTTTTTTTTTTTATTATTATTGTTTTGTAGGCTATCTTTCTTTATCAAAAAGAAACAGAAATGTAGGGGGAAGTGAATAGGGCAAGTACCATCTCAGTGGTTGGAAAAGAATCGCAGGAAGAAGTCTGTGCATAGCCTTGACCAGTCCCAAAGCACACCACCGCCAAGTTAGTATGAGGCAGAGCAAGGAACCAGCAACCCGGATTTTCAGTGATCTGGTTATGCTCTATTGACAGAGCCTGAAATTAGGCCGTCCTGGTCAAGCTTAGCCATCTGGCAAATCTAATTGGAAAATTCATCTTGTTGACAGACCACCATAATAATAGTTGCCTCTTTAAAACAAATCAGTGGAAGGAAGCAAGCATATGAAAACATAACCTCCTGGACATCTGCAGTACGGTGTGGAACTCAGGACAGAGCTCGTGCTGTACAAATGGACCAACAGGGACGTTGGAATGAAAAGAATAAATCATCCTGACAATTCCCAGGCTTAACACAAAAAAATGCAACAAAACATTTAACCAGACTCAGGCAGGAAAAAAGTCTTCTGGGCCACAGTAGGGAAAATTAATAAATGTTATCCCATGACAGGTGCTTCTTGAGGTCAGACCACACACCCAGAAAGGAACAGTGAAATGGATCCTTAATAACAAGTGAAAAGGCAACTCATTCATCACCATCCATATTGCTATAATATATCAATCTTTAAACGTAGCTTGTCTAAAGGACCAACAGTGATTGATGATCACCCTTTACGCAGAAGAGGAATTTGCCGTTCAGACTACCTGTGCTGCCAGTTTTGGTTAGTTGGTAGTTGGTTAACATTCCTATTTGTATTCTCAGAAAATTGTATTGCACCCAGTGGAATACTAAGGTAACTTCAGCCATTTTTTTCAAGGGAATACCAGTCTTCATCACTGTGAGGTGGCATATAATCTATCTGCATGTACTTAAACAATATGTACTTGCAAAATTGGCCCACACTCCGTTTTGTTCATGTCATTGGAATTGCACATGTTCAGCCTCAAATACACAGTAATCACAAGAGACAGCCATGTCAATGCCGAATTAGTCTCATTGAGACGTTATCTTCTTCTGCTAAAAATGTGAGCTGGTAGATTCCAAAGTCCATGCAATTGAAAGCCATACTTGAGAGAAAAGTAGATTTTCTGTTCAACAAAATTTTCATTGCAGTATCTTTTCTACCAAAATTTATAGGACTCTCAAAAATTTATAGCACTCTCTACAGAAAACAAAAGTGTTCATGTCCACAGTAGAAATATTTCTTCTCAGCTAATCCAGGCCTAAAATTTCATGGACGCTGTGGTATAATCATATCACTTCCAATTTTTCCTCTGGGTAGAACAGATCCCCAGAGACTACCTATAACCAGGGACTTCGTGTGTGTGCTAGCTCCACTGTCATAGAGAAAACTCCAGAACATCATGGAGTAAGAAAGGAGCCTGAGCTGCAGAACAGAAGGTAACACAAACTATCCAACTGCAACTTCCAGAATAGACCATTTCAGAATTACAGTTTTTCCCAGGTTTGAGTCTTCCCTGAATCAGTGGATAGGATTTTCCTGGCCAAGTGTACACCTGAACTAGCTGCCTAGAGTAGGCGCTTGTAATATGCCTAAAGGAAGAGCCCTAGAGGAGATGTCTAAAATATAGCCTCAAAGACTCTGTTTGTTTCCACTGACTATAGAAATATAATTTTTTTATATACTCTTTCTAAATTATGGCATTGGGCTATTCTCATTTCACATTAATGGCTATTAAAAATGTGAAGCACAGACAGAGTGGGGCTTGAGATGTTCAGTGTGCTTGTATATAGAAGCACAGCCAATAGATTGAGCCCAGGAGAAGCAGGGTATTAAGTATGGTACTTCTAGTTCTCCTACTGCAGGGGACATCCATTCATCTGAAAATAATGTTGTACCTTCTCCTCTGAGTGTCTCCTTGAGATCTGGTAATAAGCACCACAAGCAGCTCCAAGTATTGTCTTCCTGCTGGCCTTAAGGGAGACTCTGTCAGCTTTGCCATAAACCCAGTGCGATCTTCCTGCATCTGTAAAATCAAAACAGAGTATTTCACCCACTCCATTATACTGGGAATTTACCTCACAAAAGCAAGGTACTAGCAACACAGTTTGGTGGGAGCAGAGCATTTCACAGGGTTTGGGACATCTTCTGTTCACTGCTCTGTTTCTTTTAGATGTCAGGGCCAAAAAGTCAAGGTTCTCGCCATGCTACCATGGTTACGTTGTGCTAAGTGAAATATTTAGTGCTCAGAAGTGTGCTGCGTGAAACAGAGATCCCTCCCTCAAAGAAGGCACTTCCCCACTGTTATTCTGAACAGACACAAACACACAGAAAGACCGTAAGAGAAGCCATATGGTAAAACGCCTGGGCTCCAGCCAACCCCAACTTAGAATAACCTTTCTTGAGCAGAGGAAACGTTTTCTGTATTTCTGTCCCACTCATTTGTCACTGATGGAAATTATATCCCCATGTATCTATGCAAAACGTCCCTAACAACATGCAGAAATCTATGCTCAGCTGCAGAGATGTCCTTGGCTCACTGTATCACGGGCTCTGTCAGGGCCCTAGAGTCCCTGGGTACAGCTAGCACAGCACCCCTGTCACTGCCATGAAGTTACACTCCAGGCATCCAGAAAAGCCAGGACTGCCAGACACCGCCTTGTAAGGTGAAATTGTCTCTATTACTCTTAGTTTAATCACGCAGCAATCTTTAATATTTGCTAATTCATTCAGAAATAAATATGGAATGTAATAATAATGCAATACTAAGAATAGTCTTCATCTGAGAAAGACATCTAAAAAGAGAAGAGTTAAAGTGTAGAGGAGGCAAGAAAGGAAAAGATCTGAAATATTACTGTTACGTCAAAGCAGAAGGATATCCTAGCAGTCAGACCCAGTTATAAATGTGTCATTTATCTGAAACACAAAAAAGATCTGTGATTAAATTGGCTACCATAAAAGCTGGAATTCACTGAATATAAATAATAGAATCACAGAATGGTTAGAGTTGGAAGGGACCTTAAAGATCATCTAGTTCCACCCCCCCCCGCCATGGGCAGGGACACCTCCCACTAGACCAGGTTGCACAAAGCCCCATCCAGCCTGGCCTTGAACCCCTCCAGGGATGGGTACTTCACAACTTCCCTGGGCAACCTGTTCCAGTGCCTCACCACCCTCATAGTGAAAAATTTCTTCCCAATATCTAGCCTAAATCTACCTTCTTTCAGATTAAAACCATTACATTACATTAAAATATACCACTGGGTTACACTATATACATGTGTATACATTAATTGGCCACATTCTGCTTCTATTTTGTTAAATGTGTCTTTTTAATGCCATTTTACTTCAAATGTAAAGATAAATACATACATCTGCTTGGAAATTGCATAGGTATCTAAAGTCAAGCTTGTGAGAATCTTTAATTCCATTCACCTTGATATGGCAAAAATATTAAGAATTAGTCCCTAGACAACCCTACAATTGTGTCACTGCATCCACAAGTGATACTTTGGTTGAGGTTGAGGACACACTGCATCCCCCCACTGTGTATCATTTCAAATGTCATATCTTAGATGGTTGTTAGACATTACATTTGTTAGATAGAGAAAATGAATCTTTATTTGGATGTTCTGTTGTGGGGTTTGGTTTTTTTTTTTTACTGGGTACAGTCACCTATCCATTATTTGGGAGCTAAGAATAGAGATGCTCCTGAATGTGTCTAGGTGCAATTCCTGCTTTCATTTATAATGCCGTAACACTGAAGCAATTTCTCTTCCTTCAGAGTAGCACTGGCTTTATATGAAATGTCACAGAGAAGAATTCAGCCTGAGGTCTAAGTCTGTGTTACCAAGAAGTTAGTCTTCGAGGGCAAAGCACTTCACCTGTGTTCTCACAGGACAGTCCCCATCAGTGAAAAAACCTCAGATAGATACATATAAAAGTCAGCACCAGTGGAAAACCAGGGTAGGTCCCCTGCAGCAGGTCTTCCCAGATGCCTTACAGACTTGAGTCTGTGAAAAAGGAGTTCTGGAAAAAGGCATTTCGTAAGAAAGACCCACGGTTAATAAATCAAATAGGTCCACCGCAAACAAAGGATACTCAGACAAATACAATTATCCATCGTCTCTTCTAATATTGATACTTTTCAGCAGCACAGCTGAACCTCTGACACTGTTTCTCTTTCATACCTCCACAGTAAGTCTGCAAAATCATAAATAATTTAGCATTAACTAGTCAGTTTATTTTTTATTCAAGGAATAAAATTTCACAGTTACAGGTGCTAAAAATCTTTTCTGTCTGCAGGCTCATCCATTCCTTCATCATGCACCCTTAACGTGGCTTCCTTTGCTCTGCGCAGCGGTGCTGAGGCTGTCTTGCCAATCCTGGCTGCTCCATGTTGACTCTAATAATTTTGGTGACGTTGCTTTTACCAGGTTCTGGAGACTTTTCTACAGCTGGACTGTGCAAGCAACAGGGATGCTTTGGTGAGCTGGGAGTTGAAGCGCTCACCAACTGCAGAGTTTGACGCCTTGATGAACACCAGGATGATGAAATGGAGAATGAAGATGCTAGGAGAGAACAGATACTCTTTAGTGAGAGAAAAAATTGAGCCACCATGAGCTTGGATGTAACAGTTCAACACCACTCCAACGCAGACCCTGAAATTTATCATGGAACAAATGACTCCATGACTATGGCAACAGAGCAATAGTCCTGTGTAAAGAGGCTTTTCACTGCTTTCCTTTAATGCCGATCATCCGTAGCTACCACTGAAAACTCTAAAGCTGAGAGTTTAAAAATCAAATGTGTGCCTCTGAAATTTGTCTCACACATGGACAACATCAGCACTTGGATGCACCAAAGGAACATTCTGATTCTTCTTGGGCAACCTAAGAGATAGGAATCTGGAGTTCACCTGTCTGAGGGTCAGGAAATTTCTTGACTGTATCCTATAAGCTAACAGTATCTGTCTGCAGTACAAAAACATTGCCGGACTAAAATACTGAAAAGTATTGTGGCCATACTGCTACCTTGAATAAAATGAAAGATGCACTGTTAAATGAGTGTTCCCCATCACACACAACTCACAAACTGTTTATTTCCTTTACCTAGTGCATGTGCCTTCCCCAGATGTTGCAAGCATTCTGGTCTTGCTCCCAGAATCTGGACAGAATTGCCCTTCCTCTCCACCCTCAGATACCACAACATACGCCTTCTTCACCAATGGAACTGCACTTTCTTCCCTTGCACAGCTCCATGTTTCATTCTTTACGGGGAAAGAGATGGAAAGTTTAATACACTTTCCTCTTTCAATGAGCAGACAACCCTGACAGAAGAGAGAGTCGTTTAGGCCAAGCTGTAACATGCTATCAACAGAAAAACAAAAGCTAAATCTGGAGGCTGTTGGGGAGCCCTTAACAACACACAGCTGCAGTAAGTAACAGATGCAAGCATAGCTGAATTGACATCAACTGCTTATTAAACAAGACATGACCAACAGATGGGAACACTGCTTTATTATGATAGCCTTCTGCAAATGCTGAATGAACTAACTAGAAAATGAGACTGGAAAACAAGTGGGTGCTAAAAATGTGAAATCCTACTGTGAGAAATCCAGCCAATCCACTAGACTGCCAGGTGCCACAGCTGTTACACTCTTGAACCCAATTCAGAGGAACTAGATTTGCCACAGAAAGGGATGGAAAACGATCATTTTCAAAGGTCTCCCACCTACCCCATATTGGCAGTTACAGTAATTATCAGTGTAATTGCTTCAAGTCACATCTCATTAAAAATTAAAAAGGAGATGTGGGCTCTGTTACCTATGATTTGCTAATGCATCAGGCAATGCAGTCTATCACTGTGTATCACACCTGTACTTCACTCTGAATTGCTTTCTGATTTAGTTTTTCACTAGATCACCATTTTGGAAAATAAGCAAGGAAATCACATGAAATGAACATTGATTTTAGTCATTACAGAACAGAGAGAAGACTAGAAACACAGGGGGAAGAATTTTTCTATAGAAACAGATACATGTTTTTGAAAGTATCTGTAAAAACAATTATTGCAATAACCAATGACAGAGTTAAGTATTTGTGATCTTGTTCATTCAAATGGTATTATTTAAGTTACCTAGACAAAGAATCACTAGCCCACTAAGAGCCAATGGGAATCTGCCAGGACTTCATTCACTCTCTTATAAACATACAGAGCTAACTCACACAATAAGAGCTGCAAGCATATGCATTAAAATACTAATGTGTTAAATATAATAGTTCTGAAATAAATAAGACAAAATTACACATCAACACAATAATGAAGCTAATATACACTAAATAACTAGCACAATTACTTAATCTTTATTCACTTCTGTTAACGTTGTTTCCCTGAGTGGGAACAACAGGAATGGGTTGTTGATTCCTCCTAACAATCAGGAATATTTTAGATGAGTATAAACCAAACCACAAGCATTCCAAAATGCTCCATTAATTCATACAGGACCCACAGCTCTGTGGAAATATAAGTCTGCATGGAAATACAAGGCCTTATCAGCCACATAGCTGAATCCACATTATCTTGGCGAGCACAAAAATACATCTCTATATTGGGCAATGCTTATTCAAGTCAGGAGAACTTACTTGCTCATATAACAGACGACTATACATCTGAAGTCAGCAGAACTGTAGGAAGAAGTGTTGATTAACACATGGAGTGGTTACAAAACACAGCCCAATCGGATTATTAAACCAAATACATATTTATCTGGAGAGTTCATAAGAAGTGACAAGACAAAAGTTTGGAAAGCAAATGTAGGAATTGCTGGTGGCATTGAATTCTTGTAACACATTACACATGTACTGACATTCATGGAAAACTGTTGTGTATAAATATGACAAAGCAGCCTTTACTTCAGGCAAATAGATCAGGACTATTGAGCTTTTCTGAAAGATAAAAGATATCCAGATTATTCAGGTACTAGCTATTACAAGGAAAAGAATATGTGAGAAGTTTATGCATCTTTCAGATAAACCAGTTCCCAGTTTAACAGACTGCTTTTAGAAATCTTGAAAAAATAAGTATAACCTAGTTACAGTAAAAGATATTTAGCTACCAAAGTTACTAGGTTTAACTATTAATGGTATTTACAGGTATTTAGAACATTGCTCTGAGATGCTGACTCTATTTAAAAAAAAAATAATCTGCCTCTGTTATAAATACTCAAGTAGTATTGAAAACAACTACTAGGAAAATCAGGTAAGGGGTCACTCTGATGAACATCAGTCAAGATTTCAGGGTTATATAGGTGTCTGAAGATGAAAACAGGGTGTTTCAGCTCATAAGTACTTTTGCAATTTAGACTCCTGACTTGAATATCCAGCCTTCTTTGAGCATTATGAAGACTCCTTGAAGGGAAAGTGCATTGCTAGATACCTAAGATTTTTAATATCTGGTCCATAGAGACTAACTGAACAATTCATTAGCACAGCAGCACTTTCCAACATCTCACCCATGTTATTCAACACTTACTTATATCAATATAATTAAATATGACTACTTCTGAGGGTAAGTGATAATTTGTATAGGTGAACCTCACAAACCTGGTCCCCAGCACGTATTGGACTGCGAGGCAGTAAGTGTAAGCTATTAGTTCATACTAGACCTGAACCTTGGGCAGAAGGAAAAAACAATGCCAGGCAAATTTGTTTTCTTTTCTCTCTTGACTCTTTAAAATTGTATCCAGTATTAAAATAATTAAAATAGATGTGTATGTCAGGGATTGAGTAACACATTTGATATGATTTACAAAATTATATACACAAAATGCTATGAAATCATTAGCATAGTTTGAAAATGAGACAAATATGTACACCCAGAGAGGATAAATACACAATCACATACAGAGATTGGATAAGAGTTATCTGATGACACCCTGTGAGAATGACCATACAGTCTTATTCAACATCATCATCACCTCTCTGATTTTTCCTTTTCTGATAAAACGCAGAAAGATATGTAAATGAAAATACATTTAAGCTAAAAACCCACCATATTCAATGTCCATGGCATCATCAGAAAAGGACGGGGTACCCTCTTTAGTATGTTTAACCTGAATACCACCTTGAAGTCTTGATAGAGTCTTGATAGAGTACTATGAAATTACTTGGTAAAGCTAGGCAGCATCCAAGTGCTGGATAGCCACTGCTCTCATTTAATACTTCCTTCAACCTGCATGGAATCAGTACTTGCTGGTCACAATAGCATTATTTCATGTTTACTCAGCATCTGCGTCTCAGATGCCCAGGATAACTGAGCATTTCCAGTGAACTAGCACTACCTGTGGAAGCTATGGACTCTCATACAGCTACAGGACAAGCCTAGCACCTCTGCTCTCATACAATTCTGACCAGACCACTCCTAAAATGCAGTGGCACCATAATACCCATTACAAACAATGTAAATGGAAGTCGCATACAATCTTTAAAAGATGAGTGAGACCATAGAAGGAAAGTTCAGAGGAACCAAATCAAGTTGATTGACAACACAATGATTGAATGAATCTATAATCCACTACTTCTGGAAGTAAATAATTAATAAGGATGTTGAGAACATATTTAAAATAGTACAAGGAGGTACAACCAGCAGGTATGGATAAAAATCCTGTTATCTTTCCACTGACGGTAGGATATTTAAAATGAAGAGCTGAATGTAGCATGTAATGGCATACCTACACTAGCCCAGGTCTCTACTGCAGAGTGACAGGGAGTATAGATACTGATCTCAGCTTTAAATGAGCTAGCTCAGACACTAAAAGCACTTTAACCTCTGAAGCATTGAGCTCCATGTGCAATAATTTAATGCCTGCAATATAGACATATCTTTAATCTAATAAGTAACAAACAGTAGAGGGACTGCAACATATACTCTCCTTACTAGCAGGTACTAAGGTTGGTGTTCCTGCATCTTTACTGCTACTACAAATGTCAAGGAAATTAAGGTAGCATATGCTGGAACATGCTTTCTTCAGTTCTTCCCTTTTCTGTGGAAATACATGCTGAGAATGATCAGCGTGAAGAATGGTTTCTAAAGGAGGTGAAAGAACCACATAGGACATGGGAAAGCAGGCTGGTCTAACACCCAGAAAAGATAATGCAGAACCCCGGTTCCTTGTGTGAGGATAAATTAAAGGCCCATCAGTTCTGTTTAATCCCTAATATTTATGATTTTCCAGAGCAACTTCTTTACCTTCAAATTCTTCTTCTTTGCTAGGCAGTGTATTTCTTTCTCCCTGTTTTCCTTCCCTTCTGGAGACAAACAAAACATCATCAGAGTCTGACATCCTCTCCCTGAGATGTCTTTTGTCTTCTGCTCTCCTCTTCTTTTTCTTTTTTTCCCTATCTTCTTTCACAATAGTTTTCTTTGCTTCTTCTCCTCCTTCATCTTCCACAGATAAGTGAGGATAGGGCTTTCTGGTCTCTCTCTCCAGGCTAGAAAATCAGAGAAGGAAATTGACTAAGCTAAAAGCGCTCATACTGTACACTAATTTCAATCCTTTTTTACATGACATAGATGTCACCTTTTTCTACATCTCACAGTACTAACAAGAGCAAGACTTACCACACTCTTGACCATTTGACAGGGCTATGTCTTACAATTTAGTTTCCCTTTTATTTATAAAATAAGTAAGAATAACCTAAAACACAGCACGCTCAGTTTCACTCTCTTATTTCTGTAGATACTGTATATCTTGCTAGCCTATTGCATACAGTTTTTTTCCTCTTTAAAAGATTCTGGATAGTATTCCTGCTAATCTCAATTCTAGTATGAGTCAGCAAGAATTCATACCCTTCATAGACAGTCCATTCCTAGCCCACTCTTAAGATTTCTAGGATTTATAGAGTAGTTATGAAGCAAAACACAGTTACAGATGTTTCCTTTGACTGCACTAAGCCCCAAATTATCAGAAGTGCTTTGGTAACTAAAGTTGAAACAAATATTTAGGCACCCAGCTTTCTGACATCAAGCTAGATAAAGGCTCCTAAATACCTTTCTGGCTCTGGCCCCTAATTCTGTCTACCTCTTATGACTCCAAAAACGGATTTGGGCAATAATTGTCTTTTATTGTGTGGACCCAGAGCATATAGTGTTTTACTTTGCATATGGAATTTGTTAGTTATATTTGCAGACTGCTTGTTCTGCCATAATTCTTTCTTTCCACTGTGATGGTAGGAAAACACCCCAAACAGATGTTAGCTTCTATTATTAAAATGATGAGAGCTATATTAGTACCTTTAAAGATTAGTGGATTAAGTATGACCCCTAGTACACACCACATAAACATCAAAAGGCAATCTTGAAAAACCCAAAGGTGAAGATTTAGCCAAGGTACTGTAATACAACATCTGTGTGCACTGTGGACTCCCTGTCAACAGGGGACCCTGGGCTACCTCTTTCACTTTTCAGTCCCTTACTTCTACAGGACTTAGCACACAAAGATTGTATCTTTTTGAGCTTCTAATATCGTATTGAATTCAAACTTTTTGTTTCTTTTTTGAATAAATCATGCTTCTATTTTGTTTCTATCAACAATGTCAGCATGCTCTCATTAGATCTGCATGCACCAATGAGCAATATGCTGCACTGTTCCCCTCTGATAAGTATGACATGGAAGGTAGGTATTTTTTTTTTTTCCATTTCCCCTGAAATGTAGGAGCTCTACTGGAAACTCCAACTCAATCTGGGCTGGAGCACTGCCATAGCATTGCTTATATTAGTAACTGATTAACATGTAACTAAAGAAACACAGTTGTTTAATGGCTTTGAACCATTTATTGTAGAGAGTTATAAGAAGTAGGAAACTTAAAAGACTCCTAACCATAAAAGTTCTATAGGACCAGGCTTCTATTGTTATATCTTGGAAAAGAGATTAAAATTCAGCATAGCCAGATATGATACATAATGTGGAAAAAGATGAAGAGAAATCTATTGCAGTAGATTATAAATTTGGGAATGTGAAAAAGAAGGTGCTGTGATTCTGGCAGCAGAATTGTGGAATATTGTGGATCAGTAGTGATCACCAAGGTTTTTATTGGCACACCAGTGCACTTCATCTGCGTACCTCGAGATCAGGTCTATGTTGCCTATACACTAAAAATTACTATTTAAGTAGTTTATCCAATGCCAACAGAGGACCCAGAGAATCCCAAAGGCTCAAATATGTCTAGTTCAGGGCTGGAAGTGGGTATCTCAGTCAAGAGAGTCTCAGTTTTAGATGCTCAGCTCTCTGTCATTTCTTATTAGCTGCTTTACACATTTCACTGCACTCTGTTCTATAAATCTGAACATTCAATACACATCCATGGAGCCAAAGCATATAAATTCCACTCTCAGAGTTGCCAAATGCTCAGATGATGCTGCTCTGAGTGCCCTGATGTCCCTTTTTGTATCTGGGACTCAGTGTCTTCAAAGTACTAGCAATCAGATGTAAGTAATAACATTTGAAATAACATTGTTTGGAGGCACTTCTCATGTTCCTTTAACAGGGGTAATTTGAGGACAATCTGAATAGTGCTATCCTCAAAAATAGAGCCATTTTGCAGTAAAAATATTGTCATTTCAAATATGGTGTTTTGTTTCTAAAATCTACAACTGCTGCAAGAAAAAAACAGGAACGATGTAGTGAAAACTTCAGACTTTAAAAACAAGTCTAAGACACTGATGTGCTCAATCATTATACTTGCAAAATTTATGCTCTATTCCAGGCCATGCTAGAAAATGTTTTAGTTTGGTTTAAAGGGGAAAAACGAATGCCTTAACTGAGAGTCCGTTATTTTGTGCTGTGGCAACAATATTGTTTGGAATATTTTATTTAAATTTCATCAATTTAATGCTATACAAACTGTCCAGTGCATTTATAACTGAATCAGTGTTTACTAGATGGAAACACTATATAGAAATTCACAATTAATATAACTTGAATATGCAGTTTCCCATACTATTTTACCCAAAGATCTGCCAGTTTTTATATCACTTCATTTAAAATTTAGATCTAATGAGTACATTTATTTCTGGTTTGCAAAAATTTAGTGCATTCATTTCAGTCAGTTCGCCAAAGAATTCCTCTGTTTGCCACTGAATAACTTAATTTTCTCATCATTTGTACATAACAAGAGCAAGTCAGCTTGCCAATAAAGTCTGTTTGGAGAATGAATTTGATATTAAAGCATTCAGTCATGAAACAAAGCATGTAGAATAGAAACCACTCTTACTGTTTAAGTCACATGTTTTCTTAATAAAGCACTTCATTTAGAATACAATCCAACTCAGTGGAAGGGAAAGACTTCCACTGATTTTGCTGGAACTCAGCTCAATTATATACTAGCCTCTTTTCAACTGGTTGTATGCATTAAGTAGGAAGCCATGGCCTTCAGGTTTACTTTTTGGTGAAAAGAGACTACCTTCATGTAGGTAATCTGGTCTGGGAAAAGGTATTGATGTATTTCCAGACTTGGAACTCTGCTCAGTTAAGTGGGGGTATCCATTTGTTTATGTGCTGTTGCTGCAAACTGGCAGAAGAGCAAGTTTCAAACCATGCCGGAATCACTACTAGAAAATTTGTGGGAAACAGGGCTTGAATCAGTGTTGCTTTTTTGTTCCATCATTCTCAGATGATGGATCTCATAGATCAGCCCACAACTGGTACCTGCACCCATAATTTTTAGATATAATCTTTAACACCGATCATCATATTAGAACATTTCAATAAAAATGAAGAACTTCTAAAATTGCCTTAGTCCTGTTCATGCAACCTCTTGAGAAGAAATCTCCCATGACAGAGATTATACAATTCTTTGGCAGCAATGCCCATACTATGTTGACATACATGGAAGAGGAAACCTTTCAGTCTAGAATCCCTATGCGATGTCAAGGCAGATAGAAGATTCAAATCAGAAGTATATGTTTTCTCACATAAAACATGTAACTCTACAGCTCCTTCTGGGAAGAAGCTATGGATGATAAATATGGATGATGCTTCAAAAAAGTAACCGCACAAATTTGTGGAAGAAAAATCCATCACAGCTGTTTAACACAGAGACCCCAATTCTGCCTCAAAAAATCCTTAAATCACAAATTGCTGGAGGTTGGGAATGTATTCTGGAGAAATATCACTAGATGATTGTTCTGATCTTATTCTACTTCCTAAGATCTGTTGGTGCTAGCTGTCAGAGATTGTTGGTGCTCTGAAGGTTATCACAATTCAATGCTATTAGAACTTAATACAAGATGAAAAAGTAATCCACAAAACCACTGCGCATTCAGCACACACTTCACACCAGAAAAACGTTACCCATGCTGTACATAAGTTCTGCAGAACTTAAGTAAGGGCTCATATTCATCCTACACACTCTCTCCCCATCATTCCCAAGATATAAGCCCAGTAGAAGATTCAGTATCTTAGAAACAACTTACAATTTAATGCATAGCTTTTTATCACAATAAATATCTTAAAAGAAAAATAAGGTCTACAGCAAGTACAAACTCCATCCCACCTTTCAGCCATCCTCTAACAGCTTCCTGGGGCTAAGCTTCAAACCATCACATCCCACCAATGTTTCCAAAATGAAAATAGGGCAATAAATTGCCAGATAATAAAATGGTAGCGAAGACTGTTAATGCTCTTCTGATTGACACGCTTGTGGATCAAATTACCTGGTTGCATGTGTAGAGCAAGGCAGTTCACAACAACTAGAGTAGTACATATCAAAATCTGACAGCATAGTGCAACATTCAGGATTCACATAAAATAACTGTTATATTTTTAGGTTCAAGTATACTTACGTCATATAATCCACCATCTGCACCATTCTTATGTACCTACAGGAAAAGGCATACTTCGTTTGGCTGATTTTAATAAGCCCACTTCTTACACATTGTTCCTGCAATAATACAATCAACATTCATCTAATTTAAATCTAAATCTCAGAAACAATGAAGATACATATGTATAAAAAGTCAACCTTTCTAATATAACTGTAATCAACCTCTAAGTAACGACAATAAAAGTTTCAAGTACAAAGTACATTTTCTTAATATGCACTATGAAAAATGCAGTTAAATTATCATAATGACTTACAAACAAACAAACAAACATAATGAAATGAACTGAAGACTATACTGACTGTGATCAAACCGCTTATGTTTCTCATTTTAAGCAGCATGGAGCTTATGAAAGCCACCAAATGGATTACAGAGGAAAGGAGAGCGTAAGATTTAAGAATAAATTATCCTACAGAATTTCTTTGGTCATATCTATTACATGAGCTTTTCATTGAGCCCTGATCTTTGATTTACTTTGGTTAGCTGAAGATAGGGATTGGGACAGTGAGCTCGTTAGCCTGGAAAATTATATCTGCCTCATCAGAAACAGAACAATGGTAATGCCATTGGTGAATTGTTATCATCTTCTAGGTTTACTTACTTTCCTGTTGTTGAACATCAGAACTGTGTAGAGTTTATCACCCGTTTCCACCCTCTTTGGTGTTGCTATGACAATGGCAGGCGCATAATATTCATTTCCTGTCTGTGTCCCACTTCTGGCAAACACATAGTCTCCAACCTGCATACCAGGAAAGCCTTGGTTTGCAAGAATCGTGTAACTTGCAAGTTTTACAAGACATAAAGGATAAATATGAAGATATTTTTACATGAATCACCATTCTAACATGTTCCCATGCTTTAATATAGATCTTTAAAAGAAAAGAAAAGAACCTGGTTCTTGTATGTACCAATAACTCACAATTTCTACTGAATTCTGACTCAACTCACAATTTGAACTGGATGAGGAAACTTACAAATCTTCATTCCCTTGGACTTTGTGCAAATTTATATGTTTTTAGTAAGTTTTTTAACCAACCTTGGGAATTTTAGAGAATTCCATATGTAACTGACTTATACAACATCATTTTTAAAATTGACACAGAAGTCACAATTTTCTATCAAATTCTGCAGATCTCTAGAATTGGATGCTGCCTTTCAGAATATTGGGAAATATCTGATCACAATTTGCCATCATTTCAAAGGGAAAAAAAGGGATGTCTCTAGTTTTAAGTGTAACAAAACAGTTATAAAAAATGCTTTTTTTATTCAAAACAGCTGTATCCTTTCTGTACCCTTTCTATACCCTTTCTATATCCATCATCACTCTTGTGTGCAAAATAAGAATCAGCTGGAAAAACAACTGTGACTACAGATAGTCAGCTGATAAATTTTAAATAAAAGCAGAAATGGAATAAGATTTTTTTTTTTTTCGTTACTGTTACTTGCATTAGTATACGGTTATATGCTGGATTTAAAATATGCTGTGAAAAACAAATGGCTATAACCTGCTGTACATCACATTGTGTATAAAAGGTTCTCCTTGATTCGGAATCTTTGTGCTAGGAAACAATCATTCTGCTGGTAAATAGCTCACCTTTCTTCTATAGGTAGCCAAATATTCATGTTTTATAAAGAAAATAATATAGACTTCTAATAAACAAAGGAAGAGGATTACAATGTAAACAAGCTACAAACAAATGAAAAATAACATGTTGAATATAGCATGATGTTACTATCACTAAAAACTCCTATTTAAAATAAATAAATGTATTTAAAGGATTAAAAAAATCTATTCTTTATACTATGGGTGACTAAATGAACAAAATTTAAAATGAATATTTGCTGTCTTAAAAAAATACAATTTTTCACCTGCAGATATGGGCATGGCATAGCACCTCCCACAGGTATAGCAAACTTCACAGGTACAATCCAGGTCTCCCCATTACTGAAGTCAACAAGTACACAGGTAGAACTGATATTTTTTATCACAGTTCCTAAAAACCAACATAATAAAATATTCAAGTGATTTTTATTTTACCCCTTGTGGATTATTGTTTTTTAAATCCTATAGGCTGTCACACATCACTGAGGTCAAACGTGTCTATGATATACATTCTTCATTTTCATTTAGCTAGGGTAAGCTGCGCTAGGGCAATACAGAAATTTGCACCTAAAAAACTCACAGTCTTAGTAACAATTCTTAATAATGCCATAAAAATAAAAAGAAGGACCATTTTCAAGCCCAGGTCTAAAATTTGTAAGCTGATCAGGTGGATGATTGTTGGTATAATGAAACTATTACCACAGTTAAAAATATGTAATTTAAAAAAACCCTAACAAGTAAAGGTAACACAAACACACACATGATTCTTTATATGAAACAAAAGAACACAATTTCAACCTATTAATCATTCAGGCTCAAAACTCAACAAAAAGGCAGAAGCATTTAGTGAATTCTGTGAATACATGCAAAAGCTCAGCTTTTGCCAAACGCTCAACAGAAACATTCAAGGGAGACATCAAAGAGGGATAGATTGATACTCTCTGATACTCAGTTATTTAAAAGGATTTCCTTCTATATTCTTATATAAATGTATCATTGCTTTCTCACTTTAAAAAACATGTATCTTTTATATATATATATATTTAATATAAATATATATATATGCACACAAAAGATATATATACATTTTTCATGAATATGTGCATGTACTATTAAATCTGATTAAGGCAGTAGTAGCTAATTATGACCAAAACTAATGCTTTATCACTATTAAGAAACTAAAGTATATTTGAAATGTGGACAAAAATATATACCTGGATAATAAAATCCCGTGATGTCTGATCTTGCAATCACCTTTTGGCTTTTGTGAGTCACAAACACTTGGCCTTTTTGGCTTTTTTTAGACTTTGACTTCACATTTTCTCCTTCAAGTCTCTGTAATTTAATACAATTATTTTTTCCATAACAACTAAGCCAGTCACCCCCAATCTATCCTTTGCAATTAATTAAAAATTTAGGCAATGTAATGTTATGACCTCTGCTGATAATGCTGATAATTCACAGTAAACAGGAATTATTTTAAACATTCGGAATAGTTATAAAAAGAGGAAGCTACGTTACAGGAAGTACTCATGGATAAGATAATCTAAGCCTTTTCACTACAAAATCTTGTTTAACGTGGTCATAACAATACCTATATTTTCAAGTGTTCAGGCAGAAATTTACCTTGATAAACTATGCCTCTGGCTGCCATTTTCCTAAAAAATGTTACAAAGTTGTACAAATCATTTTCAAGTACGAGGTAAGGAAAACCAAACCAATTTTGCAGAATAAGTGAAGGTGCTACACACACCCGTTTTGTCGAGATAGCTGGGTCTTCACAATAATCTTATTTTCATTAAAAGTACCTCACGGTGTGGAATAACTGATTAAAAAAAATCAAATACAGAACCTACAATTTTTTTAAAAAATCTTGACGTGTCTAGAAAAAATGTTTATTTACAAACTATAAATTAAAAATTTCAGCAGTTTTAAAACATTCCAGCTTAGCAAAATATTAAACCACATTTTCCAGAGCTGCCACTGTTGATCGTTCTGCCCTGCTAGTTTGGATTCTTCATACCCTAATACTCCTCTTTGGGGTGCAACTGGCCAGACTACAGCTCCTGTAACATAACCACAGCCACTCATAACACCAGAGCTTCCTGTTGAATTGCTCGTAAATCAGTCTGGGGGACCACGCACCGGATGGTGAGAATTGAAATACCAATGGGTCTGGCTGTACGTAGACCAATACAACTCCTAGTTGAAGTCACTGAGTGCAATCAGTGGTAACTGAATGAAGAATGGATCTCACACAACAACTGAGGCAGGGGGCTGCAGGAAACACAGCGTGTGAAAAATAGTAGAAGACTCACAAATCACAGGTTGGTCTATGTAAAAATATACTTGTTGGGCTTTCTAAGCTTCAGCGTACTTGACTTTACAGTCCCCATATTCTTTTAGCTTAAAACCTTTTAAATCTCACATTAATGTTTTATGGAGTCTCAGTGTTATTTGCCTTTAATGTAAATTATGTTCCTGAATCCCTTTTTTTTTTTTAGAGAAAGAATTTCTTCCCATTCAGGGCATCTCTCTTACAGGAAGTTTTGAGAGGATCAGAGTGTTATGTGATTATGTGTATGTGTCAGACTGTCAAAGAACATTTTACATTTTGCTTTCCTGAGAAAATTAAGAAAACTGATGATATAAAAACATTTCCTTTCTAATACTGAAAAGTCCATAATGCCAGTATTTTTATAAGTACATTTTAATAATCCTCGAGAATAACACTATAATTCATATTTACTACAACAGCAAATTAATTCTTGAAAAAGTCTACTATTTTCTCCATAATGATCATAATAATGTTTCTAAACATAAATTATAAGCAAGTGCAAAGTTAAATAAATTAGTTCCCCCATTAATTTTTAAAACACATACTTACTAGCCTACCTCGTAAACAATTTGGAAGCATCCATCTCTTATACAGTTCCTTTGAATCATAAAAACACACAGCTTGAAATCTCCAACTTTTCCACAGATCTGCACACTGCTCTGAAAAACAACTACAGACTCCTAAAAACCCCTGCTTGCTAGGGTGTGTATGACCTGCTTCCTTGTCTGACAACATTTTTCTTCCTAAAAAGATGTATTTGATTTTGATACTCAATTTTCCCTAACAGTCAATAATGACAGAAAAGACAGCAATAACTTTGACTAAATTGTTTGTTCTCTGTTTGACTATAAGTATCACAAACTCTTTTTTCCAATCATCATCTCCCACACAAAAATCACAATCAACCCTAAAAAACGTCCTAAAAATAAGAAAAACACACACACAAAAACCCAAAGAGATATTTTACGTGGGAGATACGTGAGGGTTTTCTAGTTTATTCTTTACCCTATAGAATATAAATTATATCAACAGTTCTGTTTTTCAAACTCAGTTCAAACCAGAGGCTCATCATAACGCTTAACTGACTGCTTGAAGTACAACCTAACAAAGGCTGATTTGAGTCCAAAGACTTACAGGTCCACAGACACAAAAAGGTATTTGAGTAAACCATTTCCTTAATTCCTCAGGCTCCAAAGGGACAGCTGCTGCTGAATATTTATTATCAACTAATTTGTAATGCTTGACTAATAACTTGGGCAACTTCCAGCACTCCGCATTAATCCAAATACTAAAAACTGTGCAGGCATCTACAATGAGGATGCCAAGTCCTGCAGAATTCAGATGGCTCAGAAATACTGTCTAAATTCAAATTCATCTCTCCTTCCTTTCACACAGCCTTTAGGTGTTCAGCGCGATTGACGCAGAGAGTGTCACAGTGCCCATTTCTGGGATATCGTTCTCCAGTATTTTTATTACAAAAGAGCCCTGTCTGATTCTCAGGGATTTTCACCCTGTTTAGCTCTGCTCCTGTTGAAAGCAATGCATTAAACCACATGAGGTGACAGAGACTTTGTTTCTCCCTGCCAATACCTGCTGCATTTTAAAATTCCCTGTAAAAGAGATTAGTTTTTTCCCTTTCCTTCTGTGAGAATAGATTGGAAGACTATCCACACATCTCCATGTATCCTGGCTCTAACTTTGGCTTTTCGCAATCCTGAGACCTCCAGAGCCATGCAACCACTGTGTTTTCCAGGCTGTCAGTGGCAACAAGCTCATTCTGTGTAGACCACAGTCCACTTTTATGAAAGAGCCTAACTTTTTGCAGCCACGCACTGTTTGTCCAACAGGTTGCTTCACTGATGGCAATGGAAAATTTGATCAAACATTTCTAGGTAGTTATAACTCTTTTATCGTTGTGCTATTTGGGATACTGGTTTTGCCTTTCTCCCTAAAGAAACACAAGAACAAAGACAGGGCATGCCAAGCTGTTTAGGAAATATACAAATGCAAAAAAATTATAAATGGACAGCAATTAGTGATCCTTAAACCGTGAGGAAGAATGAGGAGCGTAGGAATTAGGACACCAGGAAACAGAAGAATGCCAAGGGAGATCCATAATTTCCATTCTTGTAAAGAGTCAAGTCTCAGCTATATATATTTCATTAGGAATAATTAGATCAGTTGTATATAAAATATATTTTTCAGAAAGAACAGACTTAACGAGCCACTAGAGGTCCCGTTTGACCCAAATAAACTTGCTTTACAAAACACATTATGCTTATTAATAATTTTAAGTTATTTTTATCACATGGTAACCATTCAACAGGATCGCAAACAAGCATCAACCTTGAACATTCAAGCTCATCCTAAAGGAAACCCAGTACTTTTAAAAGTATGTTCTTAATGAGAGTGGATCCTTACAATGAATGGGGCTTTATCTCTCTGCGGAATCTGAAATCCCTTCATATGCAAAACCAGAAATATGTAGTATGAGGTGAAATGTTCTCCATCACTCTCAAAGGCCAGATTGTGATACTTAGAGAAAGACATACTTTACATTAAAATGTTATGGCCATTAACGGAATGCATCAAACTGTCCTGGAAGCTATTGTGCTTGGAGAACAGTAACACCATGACCCCAGTAGACCTGAGATGATCTAATGAGAAGCGGGTAGGGACCCTGAAAAAGTCCTTTCACTAAGTGACATCATGTTGCAAACAGCTTTATAATTTAAACAATTTAGTCAAAAAAACATAAGAAATTATGGTTGACTGCTATGCCTGACAAGGTCAAAATAGAAAGTAGATACAATATTTTAAGTCAAAGCAGTTACTTATTAGAAAAAAAGTAAATTATACATTCCTCATTTTTAATATCTTTGGATGAAAGCTGAGTGCTAGCCTGAAGAGGAAGATTTTTGTCAACCCATGCTTTAATCTGTAGAGCAAAAGGAACTGAGTAAACTGAGTAAAATATGGTCTACAATTAGCCCTCCAAACAGGTAATCATCAATGTTCGGTGTTTTACATTTTGCCTGATAATAACTAAATGTGTCTGCTCATTTCTCAAAGCATTTATTTCTTTTGCATCACTACAGGTCTTCAGTCATCTCACTGCCTTATGCAGATGGATGTCTACCTACTTCATCCTCCTCCAATAAGGCACTGGCATACCTTACCTTTCACACATATGCACAAACATAGAAGCCTGAACACAACTCCCAGAGAAGGTCAGAGCACAGAGGGAGGATAACCAGATCATTAATTCAGTTGTAGGCTTAAACAGAAAGCTCCCCTAGCAAGGACATCCAAAAAGGATTACTAATTCTTTTAAGAAGTTGTGAAGGTAATTAGGAACCCTTAAAAGCTAAAAACTAAGGGGTTTTCTTTTGAATTTAGTAAAAAAATTATTTGGCAATTTAAAAGTGTGCTCTGTTGAGTAGACCTCCAGGATAATTGTAATTTTTCTAACATCTCACAATGACAATTTTCATTCAGTGCCATTCATACCAGTTATTTCCTTGCTGTAATGTATTTCAGATGGCAGTTTATTTTTTTAAACCCATTTTGTAGACAGAAATCACAGTTGGGAAAACCTCCAACAGCATTTTTAAAAGGCTCCTCAGTTTTTTCCTGGGTTTTGGGGTTTTTTTACTGTCTTTTTCCACCACATAAACAGAATTCTAATTACATCTGCATTTCTGCCTCTCACTCTTAAAGCCTTTCAGTTGCAGATTAGCAATTACTGAAGATGGTGCTCTGATTAGGCTCCTAAAGCAGGTTGACTCAGGATAAGTGATTGCACAATGTTAATCACATCATGTCTGAGAGCACACATTGGTTGTTTCAAGGCAACAATAAAATTACAGTCAACAAATGAAACAGGAACCTGTTTCTGCTGCTCTTGTATTGGGACATTCTATGGCAGAAGTAAATCAATAATCAAAATAGCTGTATGAGCAATACAGTATTTTCAGACTAATGTAAAATGAATCATAGAATCATAGAACAGTTTAGGCTGGAAAGGACCTTGAAGATCATCAAGTTCCAACCCCCCTGCCATAGACAGGGACAGCTCCCACTAGACCAGGTTGCCCAAGGCCACGTCCAGTCTGGCCTTGAACACCTCCAGGGATGGGGCCTCAACAACCTCTCTGGGCAACATGTGCCAGTGCCTTAACACCCTCACAGTGAAAAACTTCTTCCTAATGTTTAATCTAAACCTGCCCTCTTCCAGTTTATAGGCATTCCCCCTCGTCCTGTCACTACATGCCCTAGTAAAAAGTCCTTCCCCAGCTCTCCTGTAGGCCCCCTTTAGGTACTGGAAGTCCACAATAAGGTCTCCCCAGAGCCTTCTCTTCTCCAGGCTGAACAGCCCCAACTCTCTCAGCCTCTCCTCACAGGAGAGGTGCTCCAGCCCTCGGATCACCCTCGTGCCTCTCCTCTGGACACGCTCCAGCAGGTCCATGTCCTTCTTACGTTGGGGACTCCAGAGCTGGATGTAGTACTCCAGGTGGGGTCTCACGTGGCTCCTTTCGGCATGGGTGAAATGTACCAATTTGCCACTGCAATGTCATGTTCAGTTTGGAGGATTTGCTTCACTAAGAATGTACATTTGAAAACATTTTAATGTCTTCAAAATCAGATGATTAAGGGTTTTCGCCCCAAAACTAGCAGGGCTCATTAACAGGGCTTTAAATAGATTCGACGGGGGAAGGGGATATTATCGGGTTTGCCCTTGACCAACCAAGGGATGTTGTACCAAGGAAAGAGGAATGGGGTGCTGGTGAGGGCCTGCAACCATTAGCTCCAAAATGTGCTGCTTTTATTGCAAAGGAGGTAAAGATACTTTGCTCAGATTTGTTTCTAAGATGCTGTTTCTGTGGCTCTCGGCTCCGGAATTTTTGCTTCCCTGGTACTTCCAAAAAGTCATTGAAAGCTTGCTCTCTTTTAACTACCTTCTTTCCTCTATTCATTTGTATAACAACATCACGCTAAACACTCAATTTATCAGCTATTACCACATATCGATATTATTCCAGAAACACATACTGAAGAGGCATATCTGGAATATCTATTACCTTTCTATTGTTGCTTATGTGTGATTCTGAGCTTTTCTCAGTTTCCTTTTTGACAGCTTCCTGAAGATCAGAGGCTTGTTGTATATATGTTAATGCTGCCAGTATCTCATCTTCTAACAACATTACATCTTCATAGGAAACTGGCCATCCCAAATTCTCTAAAGCCTCCAGCAAAGCTTCTTTATGTTGCATATATTGGACTTGTCCATGCTCTTTAAATCTAAAAGAAAATAAAAAAAAATAAAAAAACCCAGTAATCCCAAGTAGGAAAAATTTTAATTTTGGCAATACTTTACAAATAGAATCACAAAGCTTAAAGGCAGAATAAAACATCAGATTCACCCAATCTGTCTTCTGTATACCACAAGTTCATGTGTTTCATCCAGGTACAATTGTGTTTAGTCAAACAATCCCATCTAGTTTAACCATATCTCATAGAAAGACACCTACAGAGCAATTCAAGTGGCTGAGCATAGATGTCTGGTGCCATTTTAGATGTCCTAGAATACGTGAGGCATCAATAAAGAACTTGCAGATATGTCTGAGAAATTATGGAAATCCCTGGCCTTTCCGGAGTAGCAGCTAGGGTGAAGCAGCAAGCATCTAGATGCCTATTAAGTCCTGATTTGCCACATCAGTCTTGACTGATCACATGAAAAAGAGGCAATCTCCTGCTGTTTATTCCTCCGTCATTCCTGCACTGCTCAATTTTCACTCAATGATCAGGAGTTTGCTTCCATCCATCGTTCAGGTTATGTCAATATCCACTGGACTAAAGAGCCATTTTGAACCTACACACTTAAGGTACCTACACAGAAAGGTGAATCAGATACAGTCATCTTGTTGAAAAAAACAAACTAAACCCCCCAAAATCCAGAACAGGTAAAACTCTTTAAATCTCCACTTGGAAGTAACATACTTCTTTTTGATATAAAAATCATTCCTGTGACTCTTCTCTACAGCTTTGCCAGCATTTAAAAAATGTGAAACCTAGACCTGGAGAGAGTATTTAAGTGTCTGTCTCGCTAACACATACAACCATGGTGATGCCTACCATATTGCCCTACTCTTAGTCACTGCTCATCTCTCTTCTCCTCTAGGAACTGCTTTGTATTGAAATTATACTGACTGGTATAGTTATTTACCTAAATTTTGTTTTCTGAGTCAATTATTCATCTACAATCAAAGTCCAGTTAACTTATCTTCTGAGCTGAATCTCTCAACCATTTTGAACACAAGAACAATATTGCTAGTCCTCTAGTAAATCTGAATTTCCATAGTATCTGAGATAGCCTTTTAATTACACACTAGTGAACCAGAGAGCTCCTCGACCAATCCTTTCAGGACTCCTGTGACCGAGTCAGTAGACTTCATTACCCTCTCCCTTCAGATTACTAACAATTTTGAAAGCCAGTATTCATTCTTTTGTACTACGCAAACGTGATCATTCAAATTGGAAATTTAGAAAAGAAACAGATCAAATATTTCAATTTCTATGTACCAACATTAACAATTTTAATATGCCCCCCTAGCAACAGACTGTACAATTGCTAGGACTTTTTTTTCCTTATATACATAATTTACCATACATTATCAACAATAAAATATTTTGGATACTACCTGGTCAACTTTCTATACTCTATAACTCATTGTCTATCAACAGACATCTATTTCCTTTTTTTATTTATATACTGCTCTTTTCATTAACAGCCTTCATTTCCTCTCTGCACCAGAATAGGGTTTTAGTTCTCCTCACTGATGACAACACTGTGTATTTTTTGTTCGTTAGCTTAAGTATTCTTAAAAGCATTCTACTTTCCATTGCAATTTTTCTGCCTAGAATATTTCATGCCAATTCAGTTTTCATTAATTGATCTTCACTTTATTCTCTGAAGTAAACAGACACTAACTTCACTGATGTTAGTGTTCTTCATACAGTTGCTAGTTTTCTAAATCAATATACAGGAACAGACTGGTTAAAGGAGTACAAACTTCCATTATGATATATAGTTCCAGCACATGCTGTAAAGGTGCTACTTATACCTTTACAAATCAGCCACTGAAGTGCTCTTTACCAGATGAGGGAAGATTTACCTTGATGCCAAAGCAATGACATGCTGCCCACCCAAGGCCTTGCCACCTGCCACTGATTAAGAATAGACCAGCACCATTCAAATGGAATGCAAGTCCTTTCCTTTAAAAATAATGAGCACTGCTAGAAGGAGGTCCCAAATTTAATATTACTCCATACCATATACACATTTTTGAAAGTAAGATATAGTTATGAAATATCTGAAAATAAAACCAGTTGGTTACAGCAATAGTGATAAAAAAGGATCAAATATTTACAACCAGCCTTTCAGAGATAAGTTACAAAACCAAAAGGTGATAGCTTACTTGTCTTTTTCCTCCTGAGATAGTGCTCTCCAAATTACTAGGTTTAGGCGCCTATTAAAGAAAGCAAAGCAGTTTTTGAGGTAATGAAGTTCTTCGTGCATCTCAAAACTAGCAAATAAACAAAGTTACTTAAGATATCTGCACCAATTTGCATTCCATGAGCACTGCATCATCAAATGGTATCCTTATCATTCAGCTATGAAATTATCAACTGCAAGAGAAGATGGGAAAACAGCATCTTCCATCAAGTAACAACCTGACTATTTCAGGGTCATAGAAGGATTAATGGCAATCACTGCTGCTTGCTGTCAGGATTTTCTATGGATGGTTCTCTTCAGCACCAGCAAGCTAAATCAAATAACAAAACCGATTAAATGCCAGTCAAGCTAAGCATAGTTCTTCCAATTAAACAGTTTCAGAAAACTGTAGCCTGAAGACACATGAAAAGCAATGCTAATTTTTTATTTTTTTCTCCTAAGATAACCCCTCAGTTGTGCTATTCAGGTTTCTACTTCATTAAACTCTGGCTATGAAGAAAAAACACTGACAGGAAAACAGAGGTGATTATCCCAAAGCAATGCAATTCTGAGATCTTTTAAAAGCACCACTAAACTTTCTGTTTTTCCTTATTAGACATAAATTATGAACTCTTATTAGGTCATCTAGCTTACCGTTTTCTCTATTTATTAACATCTCAAATAATTAAGCCATCACTCAATTACTTCATTTCATACTATAGAAATAAAAATCTACCGATAATCCTAATTGCTGTAATTAAAGAAAAATTTCCAAACTTCCTTTGGAAACACAAGAAAAAATTCATTGTTAGGAAAAATTCAGATTGTAACCATTAGATTTTTAAGAGTCTTTCTAGATTTACTGGTGCATGTACAAAAAAGCTCATTAACACCAGACTTTGAATATGAATTTCTTGTTGATTCATTTTATCTACTAGAAACCAAAGCCCAGCATTTTTAGAATGTAAATCACTTACTTCTTTTACAATCTGCAGTCTCAGCACGCTCCACTGCCTATTTCATACTTCTAAATGTTCACGCTCATAACTAACTCATTTGTAAAAGCCTCTGGCTATACAAGATCATATATATTTTGAGGCTTCCAGAGTTTTTCTCCTTCAATACTGGATATTCTCTTTGTCAGAGCAGAAAATTTCTGCCCCTGCCACTTTTTACCCTCTTAATCTGATGCTAAGGTCAATCTACGTATGGGAAAGATATTGTCATGCTTGCTTCTGTTCTTGAAACCTGCATGCCCTGATGTATTGCCTCATCCATAGATGTCAGAGAAAATTTGTGACCAATCACTATTCACAAAGCTGAACTGCAGCCTTTGCAAATTCAATTTCTGGAAAAGTACTGTGGCATTTACAGCAAAATAAATTTGACTGGGTTTCTGTTTTACATATAAAGGAAAAGGAACGAGAAATCTTTTTTACACTGTCAATTATAAGGATCTTCAGGCAGATCTCTCTTCTATACATCTTTTTCACAGAAGTAGGGAACTCAATCCTACTATTGTAAATACACTGATTCATTGACCTCTATGGGTAAACAGAAGTAAACCATACTCCCATTCATCAGAGTTTTAGGGAGACTGGGAAAATGCTGTCAGTAGAAGATCATCAGAGTTTAACCAGAAAACACTTTTCTTTCCCTCAAAACTGAAGTCAATAAATGTAAAATATTCAATGGTATGGTACAGCAATGAAAAACTTAAATGTTTTTTCAGAAGTCGCCATCAAAAATACACCACTTGAACCTTACATCTAAATGAATGACAAATCCATATTTCTAGGAGTTCTTCATCAGCCTGATAAAACCAATATTGTCTCAGTGACAGAGGACACAAACCAAATAGATTTTTCTTCACTGAATTCCATTAATATTAGACATAGCAAGCAGCATTTGCAAACCATAATTCTTGATTTTTACCACAAAAGACGGATACATTTAGAAATAGGAAATGGAAATGAAAAAGAGAGCTATTACATGCTTTAAAAAGAACTGGTATGATCATAGAGCTACAGAGGAAAAAAAATAATGTAAAGGGCCTCAGTGGAATTCTTCGAAAACCAAAGACTAAACACTTGTCATCAAGGGGATTTTGATCACATAAAATAATTATATCTGCAAATGTTATTAGAATATAGCCTGAAAAGATATTTCATTTATTAAAACAATTCTAGTCAGAGCTCTCATAAGGCTACTGAGTGATGTTAGTCAAATAATTGCATTACTTCAAAAAACATGCACAAAGTTAGATCAAGGAAAGAAATAGCTTAGAGATGTAACATCCTTGTCTTTTTTAATTCTGATGTGCTTTTACCAACATTTAATTAATAAGCACATGCGTACTTTTCTCAAAAAAAAATATTTAAAGTTGTCGGTATCTTACAGTATCTCAGTTACACTCCTGCATCCATAGTTAGGTCCTAGGCAGCTGGCAGCAAAAAGCAAGCCAATGTCAGTTTAAATGTCAGTCTATGGATTTAGGAGCTTAATTGTAAGTTAAAAGTCTGGCTATTACTGTATGTTTAGGGGGGATTCCTCCCCACGTTTATTCCCAGAAAATTAAAAAAATAAATTTTTTGTTAACAAACATAATGTGAGCAACATGTTATTTATTATCTCCTTGCCTATTATCTGTTTTTTCATTCTGCATGTTTTTTTGAGGAAAATAAATGTTTCTCCTACAGGCTGATGGTAGATTAAAGTGTGTCAATTAAAGTGTGCAGAATTACCAGCATTGAGCAAAGCATGTGTAAGTTAATGCCCACTACATAAGAAAAAATCCAAAATTAGACTGCAAAGATGATAAATTTCTGATGAGTAGACTTACCTTTCATAGGATTTAATTGCTTGTTCCAGCTTCTCTTTATAGGCATCAAGATTCACTGCCTGAGGATTAATTAGTGTGATCCGTTTCTTGTCGTTGCTAACGTGGGCCGATGGTAACATCTATTATACAATAAAAGACAAAGATTTCATTTATCATACAATTTTTTCTCCACTAGCATAACTGAATGCCCATCAGTCCATGTCCAAGAATCAGAATGGACAGAAGGAACACTGGAAGGCTGCAGAAAGAAAGATCTGAGCACCCCAAAGAAATGTCAGAATTAAGACATAGTTTTCAGCCTGTTAAAATCTTCAGAAATTATACAGAAGTTATGCAGAAATTGCAAATTAACATTCCTAACTACTGGTTAATTCTAACTAAATCAATACTGTCAAAAAAGTCACTCTAATAATGCAAGGGTAGGTCAGAATGGAGACAAGCATGCCTATATCACGACCATGTTCCAGATTGTATTGCTTTAAAACAACATTCTCCTATACTTCCTAGCATCTCATTCTAGCATACAGGTGTGATAGTTACCTACTTAAGTGTATTTAATACTCTTATTCTGGAGGACCGTATTTTCTAAGGAAGTAGAGTACTAAAGGTGGAAAGAGACATTTTTCACCATCACACTGATCACCAAAGAGTGAACAAGGGTGATATTGCACACCATCACACTGATCACCAAAGAGTGATATTGCTCACTGACACTAGTCTTAATTGACCACAATAATGCTTAGGAACCTAAACTGGTGGGTCAGAATCAGGAACTTCAACGCCTTTCAAATCTCACAATACAGCATCTACATAAGTCAATTTCATTATAAAATAGAAAGTCATACACTTACAAGTAGATCTTCTAAAGGCAGAGAAAAGGGTAGAAAAGGATGACAGAGGGGAGGAAAGATTCCTTCCCATCTCTCAGTCCAAAGTCCCACCATCATTCAGCCTCTTAAATTACTCAGCAGTTCATATAAGAAAAGCTATATTATATATCAATGTCCTGATGATGATTATAAACGGAAAAAATCAAAGAAAGAAATGGAGAAGACAGAGAATGCTACTGTCCCCAAAACTGTCTTCAGTACATATGGTTGAGTGGGAAGCTTCTCCAAGTGCCTGTCTGAGATCAGGATATAGATGACGAAAAGATGGATGAGGTTCAATTTAAATAAAACTAACCCCCTTGTTGAGGGGGTAAGGCAAGCAATTAGAAAATAACACAATAAAAAGACTTCCTTAATTGAGAACATTTTTCAGTGACGTTTTATTTGTGTTTGAATCATCACAGCCTAGCTGGATTCCAAATTACTCCTGTATGACCATTTTTTCAGGAGCAGTGGTATGACTTTATATTCCGCTCTCCTTCTGAGGACATCTTCTTTCTGATTAATAAATATGTGCCACATCAATGCCAGACCACATCAAAGCTCCACATACTAAATAAATGTTAAGATCACTTAGAAGCTAAAGTTTATGGGAACATGTCAGTGTAATGTCTTGCCAGAGACAGATGAGGTAAATCTCTGCCCAGAATTGTGAGCCATGAAATCTGGCTACCTGTCATTTCCAGGTGGGGTTTGAAAGTTGAAAGGCAAGGAATGGAGAGTACCCGTCTTCCAGCTCCATATTGCCAT
>NW_009647874.1:5265146-5299569 GCF_000708025.1 Charadrius vociferus | reverse complement strand
GGCTTCACCATGTAGAAGCCCTCTCCTACATTCCCTTACAAATCCCCAGTGCAAACAGCATCATTTGCAAAATTAATATTTAATACAGTTCATAAAACACTTTGAATAGAATATGAGTGGCAGACAAACATAAACACATTATTACAGCATTGAAGAATAAAACCAGAACAGAATGTCTTCTTAGCAAATAGAAAACTTGAAATAGTATGCACAGTTTGAGAGCAATAAAAACTGCTCACAAAGTCAAGAGAAATTTGACAGATTCGGCTGACAGAAATAACAGGGAAGCTTTTTTAGTGCCAAAATGTTTTGTCATTTTTCTAAATTAAATACTTAAATTTTCATATCAAAAGAATTCACTTCTTTCAAAATGGCTTTTATTTTAAAACCAAAATTTCAGATTTTTAAAGACAAAACCAAAGCAAAATAACCCTAGAAAAATCTTTCTTATTTTAGACCTAACAAGATGTTTTGGTTGGCTGAATCTGAACGTGATTCTTCTGAGCAAAGCACTGAGTCAAAACTTCATGACTTGTAAAGCTGTACTTAAGATGCCACAATCTGCAACAGATACTCGGACAGTTCTATGGGAAGGTTTGCTCCAGAACTACCACAGCATAATTTAGACAAGCCCCCAAACCATTTTTTTTTTTTTTAAATATGAATCTGATGGGTAGTTTAATGAATTAACCCTTTTGAAATAACTCAGATGAAACCGACAGGTCACATACAACTGAAAACAACAGGTCAGCCTCTTGTTAAGGAACAGTTGTCATGGAAACCTTTTGCTTGCTGCATCTCCAAGGTGAGAAAACTGCTCATAGTTACTCCATCACCACTGCTAGCGAAGACCGAAAATAAAAATTATACTATGCCCAAAGAAGCAAACAAGGCTTTCTGCATTCCACAATAAGAAAACTAAAATCTCAGAAGGAAGAATGGAAAAATGTCTGTACATTTACTATCTTCAATGAAGTCTTCTGAAGTACTGGAATAATCAAGATTCTTAATCAATTTGTTAATGTCTCCTATTCAAGCTCTGTGTCTAGTCCCAGAAACTATTTTCTGCTTTTCCTTGATATGCTGGCATGCGACTTGAGGGAGAACGGGTTCCATAGCTCATAAATTCTATTAGTTCCACCTCATGTGCAACCCCCAACCTTCTTTTTCTTTTCTATACGCTGCTTCAGATCCAGAAAAATCCATGCCCGTACACGTAGAACACTAATTCTCCACTGCCTGAGAAACTGAGTGTCTCCATACAACTAATGGGGATTAGCAGGTACAAAAAAAGTGGTGAAAATTATATATATTTTTGCGTTTATATCCCTGAATCTAAAGAAAGCCCATGGATCCCTGTTTAGATTCTGTACAGCAGCTGTTCATTCTAAGAACACTGAACTATTTCAGCCCTGAAATAGGCTACCCTAAGCTCCCATGAACTATCATCAAAAATTACCTGTATCACTTGCTGAATCATGGCTTCGACTATTTTTAAAGACCATTATGTTTTACAGACACTGTTTTTTGCAAATAGCAGTTCAAATTCAGCTCAGGATTGTCTCAAAAGGATTCGAAGGAGTCTCAACTTAGAAACATGGCAGAAAAAGCTCTCCTTAGCAGGTGTATTCAGAAGAAGATGGGAAAACAAGTGACTGCTCAGAAATCAGTCATAAGAGTTATGTGAAAGTCATAATGTCTTTTGTTTGACATTTCACTTAGATTGTTTCATACAGTTTAGTAATCATTGAATATCTGATTTTTTTTTTTAAATGGCTATTTTACATCTGAAATGTTAAAATGTACAATTTTTAATGCTTTTGATACAACAAGCCTTCTTTTTATAGCATACAAAAAATATCACACTTCAAAAAAATCCTTAAAGATCTTGGGTTTGACTTGCTTTTACTAAAACAGAGGATCTGGTTTTGCTTCCACAGTCTGCATGCTATAGCAAAAATTCCCATTCCTAAATTTAAAAAACAAACATGAAAGCTTTAAAATGTACAAATGTGTACATTTGTAATAAATATTTTACTCAGCTGTATAACACATCCTATTCCAAAACCCTTGCTTACCTCTTATTATTTAAACAGATGCTGTTTAGCTTTTACTTTGAGTATTGTTTAAAAAAACAGTTTTTATTAGTTAAAATGAGCTGCAACATATTCATAGGACTTTCATAGGATGCATCACACAAGAAGAATTAGAGCAACTTGCCACAAAATGGATTTCCTGTAAATGGTATGGCAATTAGAGCTTCATGATACACAATCTTTTGTGAATTTTGTACCTCCAGAATCTCACAATTGTCTACACCTACCAGAATTAAATTTTAATTACTGAACTCCAATACTTTTCAAAAGATCTTAGCAGACACATGTAAACCTTGAGAATGCACAAATGCACAAACTGTGCACCTGCACAGTTTTCTGAATGACTTTATGGATGTAAAGTACATACTTCAGTGAATTAATATGTATCACCAGAGGCCGTGGTGCTCATGAAATTGCTGAACACCTGATGGCTGCACACTGCCATCAGCTGGTAACTGTGAAAGAAAAATATATAGCTCAAAAACTTAAGGGTAAAGTCTGCAAGAAATACTATTAACTATCAGTTTTATCTCCTTACTGATGCAGGAATGAACATTCAGATATGCATTATACACTTAGTGCACATCAACCATCTACAATGAACACTAGAAAATGCAATTTTGACATTTATAGAAATGAACAAAAAAATCCTTTTGGAAACAATACCAAGTTTTATGTTTGTTTTGGAACAGTGTAAGAGTTTTACCTCATCAAATACTTTAGAAACTACATGCTTGTCCAAAACTGGAATGTATTTGGCACCACGAGGGACAGCTGTAGGAGCTAAGGCATCCATGATGGTGAGTCGCCTAGCAACCAAGCCATGAGTCTTTAACCAAAGAGCCGAAGACATATCTAGAGAACTAGAAAAAAGAGACTGTAAGATGTAGCACAAGGTAGAAATACATTTGAGAAGTTTGAAATTACTGAAGAAGAATCTAAACTATAATTTTCGTGACATATTGACATATGCACACACATACCTTTCAGATGTCCTTTTTACAGCTTTCTGTATTTTCAGATCTAAGATAGAATATTTGCATTTCATTATTTCAGTTTTTGTGCACACAAAAGTATACATTAATAAGCTGACACATAATAGCATCATTTTTTTTATATGAACCTATTAGCAGTGTCACAAAGATTACACAATAATGTCCCTTTCAGTTGCTAAATTAATCAATAAGAATTATGTTTCCTGTGTTTCGTGGTGCTTGATCAATAGTAACAGTGTTACTATATGCCTCATGAGCCCTAGTTAATCAATAAGGAAATTTATAAAATAGGTGGAGAATAATTTATTTTAAAAAAAATTAACTTTGTATGTATTTTTTATAACCCAAAATGAAAGATCATCCAGTTTATTCCCCAATCCAAGATGTGATACCAAGTACTATCACTAATGAGTTGGCCAGGAGTGGCTAATTTAAGGTATACCGCTATGAAAATTTGTATAAAAAGTATATAAAGAACTAAAAATAAGGCACTGAAATATAAAAGAAGCCAAACATCTTTAAGTATCATAGATGAGGTTTTAGAACAACTTAGAGGACCTATCATAAAGTTCAGAGTTGCGTGAATTACTGAGGAAAAGGAAAACTATCCAGATATGTATACAAGCCCTATTGGAAATACTTTTGTCTTTACATATGTGTCTGCCCCAGATAGCATGTTTTTTGCAAGTCTAAGTATTTCAATAAAGTGCAACCTCCCTTTACACTGGTACTGCAGAATTAGAACCAGAATTAGAACCATCACTCCCAGCTTTACCCTCACCGTTGAACATAACTACAAATTACTGTATCACAACTATCTATTACTATATAACAAGATTCTCAAGATCTTTTTATTCTGTTGATAAGAAGCAATTTTCAGCAGTCTATAGTATAGCTGTATCACAGCTGCCACATACTGATAGAGCTGTTGGAAACTGAATAGTTTGGGCACGGGCTGGAGTCTGGCTGCAGCTGTAAGGACCTTGTTACAATACCCTCCCGAGTGTCCAGCTCTCTGCTTCTCTGCTGCGTCCCAGTCCTTTGTACTGCAGGTCTGCAGAGTTTTGCCTCAAATGAGGTGCCATCAGTTACAAATGAAGCAAGAGATACTATCGTCTGCCCCACCCAGAGCTTCCTCATCTGTCAACTTGCCTTTGAAAACGGTTGCACATTTCACACTCTTTTTGACAGAAAAACTCTTCTTTCCAGGAGATATTTCTTCCTCTGGGCTTTCTTCCCTTGATTTCACGCTATGGCTCAGGATTCGCAGCAGACTCATCTTTGTTTGCTCTGTAGGTGTTGAAAGAGAAAGAAAGGAAGAGCTAACTTACTGCTCAAATAATGCCTGGGATTTTTGAGTTCCTCTTTGGTGTCCAGTCCCAATTTTTAAGGGACTGCCTACACAAGACCTCAAATACAAAATTACTTCAGCACTGACTTGTACTTTTTACTTTCCCAAGGATGAAGACTTCTTCTACATCAGCTGGGTAAACTTGGTTTTGTACTGCATACAAAGGATACTTCAAAGAGAAACGTAGTGTTACAGGGGTAGTGAGGAGAAATATTAGCGTAAGTGATGTTGTAACTAGTGAAACACAGATCGGCTCTTCATTCTTGCCAATGACGTACTTATTTAGAATAAAAGAGATAAGGGTTGAATATCTACTGTTAAAAAACTGTTTACAGAGCTTTCAAAACATTCTGTCAAAATGGTTAATCTTTCATTTGTCTGTTTGGGTCAAATGAGTAAGATGGTTGAAAAGTAAAACCGAAGAGAAGTGAGTTATAATTTCAGAAAGATGACTATTTAAGTCATCAACGGCTTCATTTGTTCCCACAAGGAGGGATGCTACTTGGTATTTTTAAAAGAATCTTTTCAAGTTAGTGAGTAAATTCTGCTAACAACTGCAGTTCATTTTAGTCTTACCTGCATATAATGCTTTCTTCTGTCGGGCTGGACTGTCAGCAGTGGTTTGCCAGGTTTGCTGATGCGGTGTCAGTGCTCGCTTTTCTGAAGCACAAGGCGGCCTGCTGCTAAGAGTAGTACTCAGCTCTTCAGCGTCTTCAGTTACAGAAGACACAGTATGTGTCTGCTTGTGATTACTGCTTGTAAGTGACAAAAAGAAGAAACAAGCAAGAAATCACCTCAAACATATGTCACTGGTTTAAAAAAAACCTACTAAGCTGAAGTCTTTTGGTAATTTAAATACTCATTTTGCTTCCAACAGTGCAAAATATTTTCTCTGTTATCCTTGTCTGCATTTCAAAGGGGAGTTCAAAGGAGGTTAAAAAATTCTTAGGTTTTTAAACTATTTAAACGTTTTTTCTTAGTCTATTTAAAAGATGTTCATTACTTTTAAGGCAGCACCCTTGTATATTTTTAATAAAGACAGAATATTCTGTAATAGCCGCTGTGAATTCTGGGGGCAAGAGTAAACCGACCATCAGAGCAATGAAAATAACTAACACACACACGCGTATATATACATATATATCTAGATATATGCATATATCTAAATATATATACACACATGTATATGCCTACATCCCAGCATTAATAAAAAATAAAATGTGCAAATTCTGAAATAAACACTCATCTACTTTTTTATATTGGACATCCTACCTGCCCCTCCACACATATGACATCGTCCCACAGCAGTCTCCACTTTTAATTTATTTTACTTTATTTTTAATACCTTTATTTCAACTTGCTGGTTTTAACAGATTTCTGTCTTAAAAAACTGATTGGGTTTTTTTTAAATGTATTTTTTTTTGCTTTTGTACTATTACTGCACAGACAAATAAGGCACCTAGCAGGCTATTTTTTTATTAAGGCTGTGCTCCTATAGGGATTAAAAGTAACTTCCTGTTTGAAGCTACTGTTTGTTTCTGTTTGTTCCCCAAACTCAGTATATTCAGACATGCAGAAAACTTTTCCACAGTGGCTCAGGAGTCTGCCCCCAGTGTGCCGTGGATGGACCTCTTTTTGAACAGTCATTCTTGGCACTGTGAGATTTTCAGCATGTTTTTCAACTGATGCTGAACACAAACATATTTTTAATGATGAGATTACTTATCTTTTGATAAAAAGAAAGGATAAATATGGCATGAACATACAGATACACATTGTAAAATCCAAAAATGTGAAAAGAAGTAAGCTGAATTTCATTTATGATGTTTGCCGTCTTTTAAGCAAATACATTTGTATGTGACTTATGTTTCAATCAGCATATTCCAATGAGTAGCAATTTAGTCATGAAGTACCAAGTCAGGTCTACCAATAGGACAATAATTTTTTGTGAACTCTCTAGCTCAGAGGTACCAACTTTACCAAGTGCTGGAGACAGAGGAATATTTTCACCTCTTTGCTTTACTCCCAATAATTTAAGACTATTGATATATTTGAGATCATTCTGTTTCAGGTATCACAGTATTGGTGTATTTTTCCAGATTTTTCTTTTCCATTACTGTAACTGGTTAAAAAAAACCCCAAACAAACAAAACTAAAAGCAAACCAAAACCAACAATCTTTCTTTTTAAAAGAGGAGAATGCCAGAGGTTAAAAATGCAACACAATGAAAAAGGAGCAATGTAACAGATAGCTCGTAGCTCTTATTAATGTAATAGCAGTATGAGGACATACTTATTCTCTGGATCATTTTCTCTATTATAACAATCCATCATCAGACATTCAGCATGAAAGGTCTTCACTGTCTCTAGGTCTCTCTCTCCTTGTTCAATCTCTCTTTTCAAAAGATGTATGTCTTCACTCTAACAAAAAGAAAATAAAATGGTTTTTTTTACAATTACTCCTAAACTTGTTTCACTTCTGAACTGAAACTATGCAAGCTCTGATAATAATTTTGAATAATGACTCAGTTAGGACAGCTGCATAATTTTGTGTACTTTTTCAGGTAGTCTCTCTGTTTCCTAAATCAAAGTTTATTTTGTTTGCTTTCTGTATGTATGAACAAGCTTATAGAAAACAAGATTAAAATGTGCTTGGCAATACATCCTTTCAAATTATTCTTCCTTTTCAGGAAAATGACAAGCATTCCTTAAAAAGCCAGATACCACTTGAGATACAAACAGCCATATTTCTGGATAGTGTAATGAGGTCAGTAGCTCCCCTCATTCCCAGCAAGTATGCAAATAAATAAACAAACAGATAAAATACAAGATATGTACATTACAGCTGTTGCCCTGTCATTCTACAGATCACAGCTGTGTCACATACTGTCCCTGAAAAACGTGAAGTAAAAACCATACTCTTCAAGTAAATATTGGAACTGACTGGGAATCATTTAGACTACAGGAGGAAACAGGAAGAAAATTCCAGTGATGATCCCTTTACAACTCCCACAGGTCCAGAAGTCTGGAGATGGACAACAGACTCTGTCCCTCATACTTCCAACATACACAGTGTCACACAGTCCACTTCAGCAGAATCACCGAAATTGCCCAGTACACTCTCTGGTATCTTTCAAGAGCTGGTGTATTTTCACATCTTCCTTCTGATCAGTGTCTGCAAAGTTCTAAATTTCCTCCTACTGCCTCATTCCTGGTTCTTCTCATTGTTCTGCTACCACCATTTCTAAAATTTGTGGAACTAATTAACTGACTTTTAACTTTAATTAAAAACAAGAATATGATTTATATTGGGTGTTTCTGTTAGTCTATTCAGAAAATTCCTATTGGGGATTGTTAGATTGAGCTGCTTAGTCACACTTGATAGGTCACTGCTATTCTAGTCATTTTATGCTTTAGAGATCTCTCCCAGTGACTATAGTAGAGCAAACTTCCAGCAAAATTCATAGAATCATTCATTCATCATCATGCAAACTGAGCTCTACATTCTCTCATTTATTAACAGAACACAAACCACAGATTCATTTAAAACACTAACTTATTTCTGAGGCAACTGAAATCACGTATGTTTCTTCCAGATCTGAATTTAACCTATATGGTTTTTGGGTTGGGTGGGGTTTTTTGGGGGAGGACCGTGGGTGGTTTTGTGACAGAAGCAGTACAAATTAATGTTGCATGATATTTGGGCTTTTATTGTTGTGGTCTAATAAAATTTAGTAAGCAAAAAATGGCACACTCAATGCTTTCACATCACTTCAAATCTGGATAGTATTAACACTCTTTTTTTAATAATCTATTGTAATATGAAATCACAGTAATGTGAGTCCTGTGGTTCCATCAATAGCGTAAAAAACCAAACACATTTGTTTTCAAATACTCACAACAATAAACTCTGCAGTGTCAGGATCAGTCAAATAAATGTTGTAATAATGAAACCGTCCCCCTGTTTCAGTAGCCAGTTTGTATAAAAATTTATTAGCTTCTATATCATCACAGTTGAAGGATACAGTATGGATGGGAATTTTACGATGAAGCTGGACTTGAGCCAGAATTATTTGAGGGGGCTGAAAATCAAAAAATGTATATTAAACATGTGGCATCTAGAAATGTATCTATCAACATATGAAGAATTTGTAAGAATCTAATCAGTCATACTGTTGCTTAGAGACAGATACAGATCAGTTAAAAGCATATATTCTACGTGGATTGCTATTTCATAATTATATAAAATCAGCTAATTTAAAATTGAATTTGAAACACACATAATGCATTAAGGCACAGGATACCCTAATAAATAAAATCTAAATTATAATATAATCAGCACTCTCTGTTTCTGAAGTCTTAAAGGAAATTAGAAAATTAAACTACTACATTGGTGTTTAGTATCACTGGATGTATATAATTGAATATTTTTGGATGTATATAACTGTTTTCTGGTATTGATTCAATTGTTCAGTTGAACCAATTGTCAATTGGTTCAATGATAAGTTGATTCAATACCAGAAAACAAAATAGAGGCTGAGAAAATAGGAAAGCTAGTTTTCTTCATTTGATAAAGAAATAAAAATTAGGTGAGGAAGTAAAGATCTACCACGTCTAAAAATTTTGAAGGATCCAGTAGAAAGAAATTCTCTAACTTTTGATAACACTTTTGTTGTTCAGAATACTGTCATAAATCTTGATAAATTTAGCTTTCTGCTGATATTTGCAATATATTTATTTGTTGCACTTTAATAGTTAAAAGCAATCTTGGTCATTTCCTCTTTTTCATCAAAAAAGTATAGTATAAATCATAAAAGCCATTATTAATCAGGTAAAAAGAAATTAAATGTTAATTAATTTCTAAATTAATAAAAATATTAAGATGAAGACTCTGAATGAGTGTACGTTAAGCGAAATTATTCTTTCATAAAATATGAATATACACTCCTAGCTAGCAAAAGTAAATATGAAAATGCAAAGATTTTGATCAGTTGTAAATTGAGTTTTAATAAGTGACAGTCAATATCAGCTTATCTTTAGAAAATATCAAGATTAAAACTAAAATTAAAACTAACATTAAAAGATAATTTGAAGTTTCTCATCTGCTGACTGAAATCAGGTTTACATTTTGATATTCAAATTACTTTGTAGCATATAAATCCACTCTTCCCCATGGGCCACTTTCCCTTTATCAAGAAAAATGGAACAAAAAGTGAGCCTTTAGCATTTTTCTTCCTTATCAAGGTGTACAGAAATTATTTCTGAAAGTTTGTGATGCTTTATGAATCCTAGATTTATTGTATACGCTTCAGTAATTAATTTTTATGTGCCCTTCAGCCCAGCTATTTACCTATGTCAGAGTTTTGCTGCATATCTGCCATTACAACCAAGCTAAATTTTCAAGGGCAAATAAAGTATTCTCAGCATACCAGCTAATTTTCACTATGCATTACAGCTTCAAAGCTCAATTCTACCTAATCTGCATCGTTACATCTTATCAACGACTGTTTTTTTTCCAGTTTTTAGTTGGTTTTATATAATGTGATATAATATGAAATGGCCTCATAATGGCAACAGTTAAAGCTAGACTTAAAGTATCTCCAGATCACTGCTACTCCAGAATTGCACCAGAATTGCAGATCAAATTTGACTCAGTAGGATAAAAATGGAATTCATTATCCTACAGAGACCTAATGGAACAATATTAATGGTAACATCTTTATATGAAAATAATGTAAATTAATAATTGGGCCCTTACTCCTCAGATATGACATAACCTTTGTGTAAGCTCTGCAACAGAAGGTAGGAACATACATACCTATATATTTGATGTGTTCTTTGGGCAAAAATGTCGAACACAAACTTGGGGTTTTTTTTACTTCGCTATCAATCATTTTCTTTTCAGGTTTTCAAGCCATCACACAAGATTTAAGGGTTTTAATATTTCAATCCAACCATATCATGGGGCCATCATTATTTTCTGATTTTTAATTCATGAGATATTTGTACTAAGTTAGGGAGATATTTTATTTAACACAAATCCTAACCTTGATACTAACATACAGCTTTAATGTTGAGTTACCAGATCCTTAAAATAACTCACGAGAAATGTCATGAGTTATCATGTACCAAAGAGTTTTAATAAGTGACAGTCAATATCAGCTTATCTTGAGAAAATATCAAGATTAAAACTAAAATTAAAACTAACATTAAAAGATAATTTGAAGTTTCTCATCAGTTATCATGTACCAAAGACCGGACTGTGGGTGGAGAGTTCTAATCAAAACCCATTCACAAACTGCACATTTCTCAGATACAATTTTTCAAGATTATGACAATGTCCAGGAGACTCAGCTCTGGAGGTATGATATTCATCTCATACTTCAGCCTTCTGCCACCATGACTGTAGCACCACATTACCGTGTTTTCTGTTTTCTCATCTCAGAAATACCTGGTCAGGTCTCCCATCAGTCAAGAGATAAACAGCCTGAGTGTCAGTATCGGCAAAAGCAATCTGGAGAGCTTTGAGTGTATTTGTGGAACTTCCAACCTAAGAAACAAAAAAGAAAAAGACAAAGAAACAGCTATAAATACTAACAGTTCTTTGCCCCCATTCTTAAATTCATATGACAGTTTACTGATGCAAGGGATATTACAGAACCGAAATGAGTAATATATTTATATATTTATAGGTGAAAATATTTATGTCAAATAGCTAGAAAAATCAAATAAGGTGTCAAAGTAGCATAAATTGGTACCAAATTGGTATTCAGTGCTTATGGAAAAACACATAAGAAAAATACTGGCAACAGAAATAGGAGCTGTAGAAGCAAAAGCAATCACTAAAAGACTATAAACAGATAGCAAGAAGTGAGATAAAAGTTCTATTCGATTATATTTTCCCACTGCTGCTCCTGATAGCACACTCATCACACTCTCTTGCAATATATATTTTACTTAACTTTATATACTTTATATAAACTTATATACTTATATCTTTATATATATACTAAAGTATATATATATACTTTACTTAACCCAATAATTCAAAAGCTGCACAAAGGAGTTGCACAAGTTTATTTCTCAAAAATAGGTAAAGGACTTCCTTGTTTTCTGAACAATATTTTTTTTCAGACTATCTCCAATCTACACCCTCAGCACATCAATGTAAACATCATTTATTTTTTAGCACAGAGGTTAGCTATAACCACAAAACATACACAGTAAAGCAATACTGTGCCCCTTAAAAATTCATATTTGAGTAATACTAGCACTTTTCCTGTGTCATTCACAAACTTAGTGATCATGATCTGTCTTCTTTCTTTTTAGACTAAATGCAACTCTAAACTCACTGAAATGCATTTCATCGCTTATGGAAACCTAAAAACTACATTTTACATCTTCAGACTTCCACCTTTCAAAACTTCAGTGTACAAAACCTTCAAATTTAAGGGAAAGGTAAGGATTTATCAGTATGGAAAAGTATTTCACCAGCTCTTAGTCCTAGTCTTTCAGCGGGGCCACAGCAAAATCCCTGAAAAGGTATGAGTCTGTTTTATGCTAGTATAACACCCCGAGTCCTAGTCTGGAGGGCAGTGAGGATTGCAGTGGTGTAAGTGAGAAGAGACTTAGGATCCACATATATAATGCATTACAGAAGATAGATGTAAATAACTATCTCTGACCCACATATGCAAAAATTATTTCTTCAGTCCTGTTAATTGTGTTAAAACTTGTTCCAGTCCATCCCTCCAGGAAACAGTTGTATTAGAATAGGCTCAGTAAATCAGGCGAAATGGAATAGGAGGTACACTCTGAGAGTGGCTCTGTAAGAATGTACGGGCCAGGCAACAAGACAGTTCAGATGCTTTATAATCCAATCTTCTAATGCACAAACAATCCTTACCAGTACTCACTCGTAAGACAGAACTAGCCTGAACCATTCTCTTTGTGTTAAGTAAGTATATCTAATATTCCTAATGTTTTAGTAAGCATTATAAAGTTTTAGGCACACATCACTCATTATTATATGCAAATTTGCCATCCTGGCTCTTTTCAATAATGGTACATGGTTTTGATCTGATTTGAAACAAAACAACTTCTTCCACTATATCATGGCAAAATACTGTGGATGTTGATGATGTGAAGGAAATAGCTATATACCTTATGATAAAAGCTGTTAATTTTAGATTTCTCAGTTGCTACTATTTCAGATGGACACTGTTTTTATCACTGTTTAAACAAAGTTGACATGCTTCAAATACGTGGCATAATCACCACCAAAATTTTAAATGTTATCACCTCTAAAGGATTTTTAAGGAACAGTTAGTTACTGTTTATAGCTCAGCCTCCTTATTCAACATCCTGGGACCAAAGTGCATAAAATGAGATCAAAGGACCTACTCTGATTAATATTCCAGAGCAATCCTCTGTTCATTTCAACTTCACTATAAAGCCAGCTTCCTGATCTCAGACTTAACGCCTGCACTGCTTTAAACAAACTAAAAGGTCAGCAGCAGATGTCACCCCTGAAGAAAGCAGGCTGTTCTTATACCATTCTCTGTACCATTTCAGATGTCTAGATCTGAACTTAGAGGGAAATTTATAATCAACGATTCACAACTTCATGAATAATCATGAAAAAGGCCACTCCCAAATGCATATACAAGATGGCATCAAAGTATAGTAGTTCAAAGTATTATTGAACATGCATGATGCTGTACCATGTATATGGCTTAAACAGAGCCATTTTTTCAAGTCTCAAGAAAGGCAGTAAAATGAAGTTTATTGACCTCAGTTATAAGTATTCACCAACTACTCAGTGAGGCTACACTAATACTTCCTTTTCTCCATGTGTTTGTTAGTACTTTCTGAGAATACCAAATTATTCATCTTGATCTGTAGACTCAAAGCTATTATGTAGCTTCCACAATTCCCTCATCCCCAGGAATTTCATGATTATGCTTGAAGAACAGCTGTCAAAATGCTGAGGACTTCTATTATATAAACGTGTTTTTTGTGTTAGAAAACATAACATGGGATAGATCTGTACTGTTGTATGACTGATTTTCAGTCCTGTGCTCATAACATTGCTGTCCACATTTGACACATTACCTGGTCCTAAAGCTGCTGACAGTTGAAGTCTGGTGGCTGACTATGGCTGACTACAAGCATTTCTACTCTGTTTCAGGGAAAAATCCACAGATTTTGGCCACTGTCAGAGAAAGAATATTGGGTAGATAGACAGACATTTGGTCTGAGTATGGTTGCTCTCATGTTCCTATGAAGGCTAAAGCCAGCTGTCTATCTATGCACCAAAAGGGACTAGAAATGCTCCTCCAGCTCACTGGCACCGGTTTCCTGTATCACCTCTGAGCTGTAAGCCTGCCAGTGACACCCCTCATCCATGCAGCATCCCTGCAGCAAGAGTGACAAATTTAGACACAGGGTCTGAGCACTATCATGGTTCCTACAGAAATCAAATTGGCCAAAGTTTGCATTGTGGCTACTAAACATAGCAGGCTGCAAGTTGAATGAATACGATCTTATAAACAAGTCCACTGTTAAGGGATTACTATAGCTGACAAAGATAATACATTTTGATCAGATCTATTAAAGTCTATACATAGATCTACTAAAGTCTATACATCATCTATATTTCCAGCTTACTCCAGTCAAATACTTAGTCAATCCAAAAATAAGCCAGCCATACAGAAAGACACAAATACAACTTCGTACAAACACACTTTGTGATAATTAGTTTCCATGTTACCTCAAGCCCTTTTATCCAAAGCCAAGCATCTTGCAAATTTTCCTCATTAACTTCAGCAAGTTTCTCTTGCCATGCCACCGCCTGGGCACTAAATTTCACAAAGTTAAATCTCTTCTTGCATCTCAATTGTTCCTGCAAGAGACAGCATCTGAATCTTACTCAGTGTTAAAAGAAAGAATACTTACTGACTAGTAGGAGTTGTTTTAGTTAATATATAGTTGATCATATGGTTCCAATAAATTATGATAACATTCAGTTATGGTATACAGAGACATACACAGAGACAACTATTGCCTGCAATTATTAAGATTACTTGAACTTCCCCATGTAAGTCCCCATTTACTCATATTTCTCAAACTACTTAACAGCAAATGTCTAGGAGGGCAAGAAAGAGAGAGATGAAACTGGGTATGAACAGTGGTATGAGGAAGAGATTAAGACTGCTGACCAAAGGAAATTGAAATCAGAATCAAAGAAAGACATCATTTGGAGGAGAACGAGAATAAAATTTAGAGAACTGGCAAGGGGAACTAGGACAGCAAGAGAGAATTAAGTTAAGAATTTGCTGAAGTTGCTTTTGGACAGAAGTTATAAGGAGGGAAAGATTTGTGCAAGCTAGTACAAAGTTTCAGAGTCTGGAATCTTTGCCTTCCTTTCATCACCACTTCTGTGCAGCTGCCTGTGAAACCTTCTGGCACAGTATCTACTCATTTTCTAGTGCTGATCTGCCTAGAGGACCACATCATACTACGTCCTATCACTTTTGCACTTAGCTCAAAAACCTCTGTTACAGTTTTACATTTTCTAGCCCTCATAATGATTGCTATCAATGCCAGACTGGTGGAATTTTTGTCAGTTACTCCTCTCAGGTCTAAAAACATAACAATTAATCATGTTTTAACAGTGCCTGTTTCTCTCCAATATTAACGTAAGCTTAGGTGACATCATGGTGGATTTCTAAAACTAGGTGAGATAAATCCTATCTTAGGTGTGCCTCCCAGTACTCACTGGTTTTGAGGTACTTCTGCACTTTGCAAGTCCTTTGCAAAGTTCTGAGTTACTGTAAGATGCACGCAAGTCAAAAACATTCTACACCCTCTATTGTAAAAGTATGAAAGTGAATCTAGAACACACATTACAAATTCCAACATGCCAGTGGAACCGGATGACGCTGCTTAAAAATAAAAATGAAGATGCCAAAAAGTGTTTCATTGCATAGGTTTTTTTGGTTTGCCTTCCTTTCATCACCACTTCTGTGTTTCATTGCACAGGTTTTTTTGGTTTTTTTCTTTAGTTTCTTTTCTTTTTTTTTACGAGGCAGGTGGCCTGAGGGAAAGAAGAGCTACTTCAGTTTTTTTAATTTTTAACATTTTCTCCATTTTTTTTTCAAATATTTGTAGAAATGAGGAAAAAATATACATTTTTAACTGACAAATTAGCACACCAAGAAAAATCAAAATATTCTTATAAAGCTGTTATATTTAAAAATCATTAAAAAAAACCCAACCAACAAACAAACCTAGATTAATAACCATACAGAAAAGATCAGCTTACTCTAAAATGCAGCTCAGTCATCAGAATCATCATTTTATCATACCTGTATGAGCTGAAATATTTTCTCCTTCACCTGTGGCAGCTTATCCTTCATAGACTGAGATGTATCAATAAGAATATAGACATCATCTTCAAACACATTCCCAAAGAGCCCTCTGCTTCCTTGTTGGAGCCACTTGATCCTGGGGGAGGGGAAAAAAAAATACCGAAACCTGGTCTGTAAGACCTTTGGAGCTTTTCATATCAGAATCTAACAGGATGGACCTTTTTATCACTTCTGTACTTCTTATTCTTTTTCCCTAAGCACCTGTTAGTACTCACTGTCAAAAGTGGTATATTGGCCTTGATGAACCGATCCTTTGTCACTACATAACAACACAAGACATTTTTATTTTCTAATTTCAGTAGGAATCTGGAGACAGACAAAACAGACAAAGCAATACAGTACCTTTATAAAGTCAACTATTAGGTAGCTTGAGCTGGGAAATCCCATGAGGAAGTAAATATAACTATTGCCCCTGTAACTGATCTCCATGAACTGAACTCATGAAATCATTTAAACATATGTTAATACACTTCCCTGAAAAGGGAGCTGCTTGAGAACGTATTCTGCAAGGAACTTGAGGACTTTGAAGAATCTTAATAGAACACAGATGCTTCACTGCTTTGCTGACCTTGAGCCTTAAATACAGACTTAGTTTTACATTTTAAATAGGATTTAAGCATGCCTGCCAGTTAAATACGTGCATACATACTGCTGTGTACAAGAACATTTCCTCAGTAATGGCTGCAGCAGGTCCAAATCTGATTTCCCTTGAGAGTCATAATCTACTTGTCTACTCTGAAACAGAGACATTTAACAGACGGAATATAATGGCCCTGGGAAAAATATTACTCATCTCTATAGAGGTTTATAAAAATGATATAATGGAAATGTAAAGTATCCTATTACATTTGCTACTGATAGCTATTTTGCTGTTGGTTATTTCCCCCAAAGCATTTGATGAGGTCTACCAAGACTTTTTAACAATGAGATGAACTATTCAAAACAGTAAACCCATAATCTTGGCTTGGATTTCAAAAATATAAACTCAACAAAACCCTTTACCTCAAATTTTCCTTTCACAGTATGTTAATGTTATCCTAAATACTGCAAGATGAAGATAAACCAAAAGGAATAACAAAATTCCATTTGACCTTGTAAATGTATTCAGGCTGTTATACTTTTTGTAGAGAAGCAGCAATAAAATGAAAGTTCACATCCTGCTTTTTTCAATGAGACATCTCATTGTCCTAATATACAAAACAGAGGGCAACATTTATTCTTTCTCTCAGTTCTACAATATCTATTTTGAACATTTCCTTCTCCTAATGTAGATATGAAAGCCAATTTACTTTAGGGCATCTTTAGGACAGATGAATCAGACCCTCAGATTGCCTATTTTTTTGTAGATGCCCTATAAAAGCAAAGAGTGTATCTATACAACTGCAGAAAAGTAAACTATGGAGCTAGGTAGAGCAGTGAACTTCTGATCATATGTATTACTTAATAGCTCATGCCCTGACACTGATCTAGACTGTTCAAACTTGTCTTCAACATAAAATTGCAAAAAGGGCAGATAACCAGTATCAGCACGGGCACAAGCCAAGCTGTGCTATTTGGTTTCAGAGGTATCACAAGAGATCCTAGATACACAGGACGAATATTTACCAAGTTTTACTGATGACTCTCGAAGTTATCTGCTACCTTATGCAGCACTCCTGATGCCTTCTGGAACTCTCAGCCATATGTCAATAATGTGCAGACTGATGTACACATTTGTGTTCCAGAAGGAGAACAAAAGACAAAACTCTTAATGGGGTTTCTTACATGGCTACTAAGAAATCCTACACACAAGATTCTGATCTAAAATGGACTTCTGGCTTAGTACTGCTACTAGCCGTTTACCAACCACTTCAGCTTATTATGACAGTAAATGTCAAACATTTCAACACCAATGTAAAATAATACAAACTGATTTTGCATGACAGAACACTAACCTTTTTTCCACCTGTCTGAGAGCTGTCCTCATTTTCTCTTCATACTGCTTATACTTTTCTGTACTAACATACACATGAACTACAGAACCATCTTTCCAGAAGGTATGTAGAAATTTGTCACAGTATTTTGCATTAATTACCTTCCTCTTTGTCTCCTACAGCCAAGAAAAACATGTTTCACGTTCAAAACATTATTTTGCAGTACCTTTAATATTTGGCCAACAAACTTCAAATGTACATGCTTGTTGCACATGAACAGGTGCAGAAATAGACACGGGATAGGGTGGTCACAGAATTTGCTCCTAGCAGAAGTCAATAGAAACGATTTTTACTCTTGTAGCTAGCAAGAATAGAAGCTTTTACCGAACAGAGTAGTGGTAGAGCTTGTGAAAAACAAATTGAAGACAAATGAATCCAAATTTGTTTAAAGACCTGCAAACACTGGAGCAGCTGAGACCAACACTTTTTCTAAGGAAAAATAAAGGTGACAAGCAATCTTTGCCCTACCCCACACAACTACATAGAAAACCAAGATATTGCTTAAGCCAGTCCTGACTCTTCCTTGCAGATTATATGTGGACCAGGAAGGAGTCCTTGAAACTAATTTTCAAATAGCCCTTTGAAATGATCTTATTTATGACCATCTTTGTCCCATTCCATTAGTAGGCTGATTTTAACAAAAAACACAAAACAACAGACAGTACACTTTATCATAAATTCATCTATAACTCAAGTTTTCAATCTTTAAAAGAAAAAACAAACAACTTACAGGATGTGAGGGAAAAGTAACAATACTCACAGCATCAGTTTGTGAAGATTCATCTTCTGGTTTAGTTTTTATGTCAACAATCCCATCTGCATGGCGAAAAGTACAATCAGCAAGCGCATCGTACAGTGTGAGCTTCTGAGCTTTCAAGCCGTACTTCTGCAACCACTTCTCAGAACTCAAATATTTGTCAGATGTATGCTTTTGTAATGGATGATCAGTTTTGGTTGCTAATAAAGAAAATAAAACAAACAAAACCTCCTGTATAAGATGGTTCATTTTGGATAAGCTATTTTCAAAAACAGGCTATGACACTGGAGCTAAAATTTTCAAACTTGTTCTGCTTGCACTGACAGCATTGGAGTGAGTGGATATTTCTAACGGATTTTTAATATTCTCTACTTTGTGTTTTTTTCTTATCAGACAATTCTTCGCAACAGCTTTCTTTTTAACTGGAACAAACCCATCAGAAGACAGAGAGCAAAGAAGACAAATAGCTACAGGATCAACATATAAAAGGAATATTCTTAGTTGTATGAAGGTTAACTTAACCTTCATACTGGTTGAATCACAAAATGCCAGAAAAGATTCCTGTATAAGATGTGTAACTTCAAGAAGAATCATTTGAGGAAATGGAACAACAGAAGACATAATTGAAAATACAGCTGAGAACAGTGGTTAACATTGCTGTTGGCCTTTTTCAGAGAAGGCCATTTAAAGTAAAAGGCAAACTACAATGTCTTTGGAGGAGATTTTGCAGTGTTTCTCTGCACTATTGCCTTTTTATAGGCTGAATATTGCACCATGTATCCCAAGCCACAAATCACTTGTGTACCATCTTAACATTTTCTCTAGTTCTACACCCTCATTCTAGCATTTTTAATTGCTACTGAAAGAAACAGGGGAGTACTTTTTTTTGTCTGATCTGGTATGACTGTTCTCATGTTTACACTTTGATGTCATATTGTCTTAGAAATTTTCTAAGGACCATCTTAAGGTTGGGCACTGCACATCTCTGGGTACTGGTAATAGGATACAGGGCTTTTCACTCACTCATCACTAGTTCAATAAACCATGCCTAAACCAAATGACCCAGCACTGGGTCTCATAGCAGGGTGTCACACTTTAATTTTGTCACACTTTAATTTTTGTGAACCTAGGTGGTATAAATATCTACTCTGGTTAGATGCAGCTACAGTAACAACAGTACTGAGATCCTGAGCCTGTAAACAAACCTATGGAGAAATCTACTGCCTTAACATACACAGAGATCAGCCAGCATCAAGGCCTGTGCAGGATCAGAGCCTATTCACATGGAAACATTTGCTTTCTGATTGCTTGTTGTCCTTAGAACAGCCAGTGTGGGAAGTGTCACAAATGCACTCACATAATTTTAAAAAGAAAACTGTCGTTTTCTTTCTTCCACGTGCTTTATGTAAAAAGTCATGTCTCAGTTCAGGTAACTAGTGCATTATCTGGAGAGTCAGCAGAAAAATTGTCTCTTTTTCTATGTTTCTTCTCCTGCAGAACATTGCAATCTTCAGAAGAAACTATATTTTGCAGCAGAGCATTTTAAACAGATCGGAAGGCAAAACTAGGAAGAAATGCAGGCAAACAGAAAGACTGCAGTTATTTGGATCAATGGGCAACAGTCAAATGATGCTGAAGAACTGACAAAATAAATCACAATGTAACTTAATTTCTTTTAATCTATTTATGAAGTGATTACGTATGAAGGCAAACACTAAAAGAGCATTAAAGCTGCATAGTCAGGAACGTAAACAAACACTGAAATTAGGGCTGCCCTTGCAGCTTTACTGTGGTCTTTTTGCTCATATGCATTATGGTACAGCTGCTTGTTTAACTTCATATGGGAAGTCCTGTTAATTCAAAAGATGCTATTATCAGTATAAAGAACTGTACTATGCCTTCACAGAAGAGTAAAATTCAAGCCTAAGTCCTGCAGAGTTATTGACAAATGTGCAAACACAGTGCAGGCAGAGAAAGTTCCCAGCTTCAAGTCTTCACCATCACCACCCTAATCAACATCTCAACACACTGCTGAGAGTTCAAGTCACTGCCCAACTGACTGTACAAAGCACTTCCTCAGCAGATGATCCCAAAAAGGGTATCTGGCCCCAGCCTCCATCTAACCAAAGCGAAAACAATTGCACTGCATAAACAACACTGGAGCTACACCAAAACACTGATGATTTCTGCTAATTCAACCTGATTCTTGTATCAGCTTATGCAAAAAATACCACCAGATACCATGTAAGTATTTTAAAACCAGGGACTATTGCAGAATATAGGCACTGACAATCACAGCTATGATCCTGCAAATCCACCTCCTCAAGTTGCAGTCCAACACTGAAGCTGCCTAGACTCTTCAGATTCCAGTATTTAAGCTTTGTCAGTGTGATCATTCTGCTCCAGAGCATGCCCAGAGCACCTCCATCTTTGCAGGGCTGAGTAGCTTCTCACTGTCCCCTCTTTAAGCCTTCCAAAGATTTAGAAACCAGCTATGCTTCTGTTTCCAATAGGGTTCAATCCAATCAATATGCACAGAACAACAAAGGGATCGTGTTCTAGGCCAAACAAATGTGTGTGTTCCTCCATGTTTCTTAACATAAAAGTTGTCAGAGCACTCACCCAGAATCAGTTTCAGTCCTCTACCTTTGACTAACAGAATTCAAACCCACACTTCCCTTTTAGGGGAATGAACTAGTTACCAGGCTGGAGGCTATCCCAAGAAGACCATGATAGGAGAGGTACTATTTCCCCAGCACTGTGTGGGATAAAGTTAAAGATTTACTGACTCAGGCAGAGAGGAAGTGACCACAAAAAGTTAATTTCAATATCTTGAAATCTAGGCAATTTCTAAACCTAGTCGCTGGTGAACTAAAAATGGTGTGTTTCAGCCTGAGCTGAAAATCTCAGTAGTAAACAGAGATTTGTAATGGAAAGTTTTAAGCAACCCTAAGTTTAGCTGCCAAGTATAGGTCCTACCTGTATATAAAGATTTCTGAGAAAATCATCCCCAAATTGACATGTCATCAAAAATGTCGCAAATGAAATATTGAACATTAATATAATGGTAACTCTTTTGAAAGAAACATAAATTATACCATCTTGAGAAGCAGGCTGGTCAGATTCTGATAAAATTTTCTGAACTTGTCTCACTGTACTCCTGGCTTCCTCCAACTCCTTCCAAATCAAAAAGACATCCTCACGGACACCAGCTACTGCAAAAGAAGTCATAAAAAGAACTTGACATTTTGAGGCAATTTCTGCTTTTTATAATTCCTCAATTAGCACAAAGTCATTGGGTTCATCCAGATGTTGCCATATAACCTTATTTTCTTGAGGTCCCATTACAGTGACAAGGGCTCAAAGCTGGCACAAGGATATGAGAGGTGCTTAGCCTGGTGGAAGTAACCTCCAGAGTTGGCCACAGATTGTTCCCACAGTGGAAGCAAATCCTTTTTAACACTCTCAGATAATAATAAGGGAACTCCACAAAGAAATTCACGTGTTGTCCCCTGGACTTCATTGCAAAAGCTGGCTCCAAATATTAGACCCAACTTTGAAACTTCTAAGGGAAGGTATTTCCAACTCTTTCAATACCCTTAAAGTACATAAATACCTTTATTTAAAATTAAACCTTCTTTTCCTGAAAAGTATGTGATTAAATTTTGCCAAGATAAGTTCATTTTCATGCTAAGAATTCTCAACAGTCATAAATAAATGCTAAAAAAAATTAGAATGTTTTACTATCACGCTATATTCTCAAAAAAATGGAAAAATTCAAAGCTGGAGTTGATACAAGGTTTTCTTAATCTCAATAGATATATTTGTCTTGATTAAAAAAATTAAAATATGTATGTGTTTAGTAAAGTATAATTATTAAAATTGAGGCACCATGTATACATAACAGTATGAACATTACTAAAAAATATGTTAAATAAGGTTCGTCTCAGAGTTTAAATTGCAATATAGGACAATACAGAAAACCTGTGTGTAACATTACAGCAAAAATATAAAAGAAACTGATTTGTGAGCTATCCTAATCACAAATGCAGATTACAACCTATTACTGAACTGCACATAAAGATGCTGAACAAGGCAAACTGTATCTTATCATGTAGTAGTTCAGTTAATATACAGTGGTGGCTCACCGTATAAAAGATAAGACATGCAAACTTGTCTATTAAAGTAGGCTATCAGTAAACAAACCTGATCATTTTGTTCTTTGATAAACTTCCCTGAAATAATAATATGAACATTTTACAAAATAACAACTCAATTTTAATTGTGAAATGCTTTAGTTTCCAAGAAATATTTTGAAATGTGTTATTGTACACTGCCATCTCCTGGGACCTTCCTGCATTTCAAAAACATCTGTTTCAGCCATTAGGACAAAGATCAACATTTCATAAATCACAAAAAGCTTTAGTAAAGCAGATCATTCCCCAACATAAAACACAAAAGGGAGAAAAAAAACTCAGTTTGTTATCATTACCTTTTAAGTTTAAGAAAAGTATTCTGTTCAAATACTTCAGAAATAAGTGAACTTTTGTTTTATAAACAATCCCTCCCCAGAAATGTAAAACATACAAAATTTGAGCATTGGCAAAATTCTGGCAAGTAGGGAGCTAGAGATTTTCTGATGAGTAGTCAGCCATTGAATATATAGACACACACCTGTTGTCACAGTTAAAACCACAAAACATGTTCATTTCCACCACACATGCACATATTTCTAAGTTTAAGACTGTTGAGAATGCAATTCCAGTGGAGCCGTCTCCAACTAAATCTGGATATCCTCCATAAGCTATCAAATACTGGGACCCAGATTTAATTTTATGAAAGTTTTTAATCTTATGTTTGAAAATATTGAAAGAAGTATGCATATTTCAACTACCTTTAAAAAGTACTGATGATATCATTGTGTTGCTTTGTTTCCCCTTAAACTGATGCTACGGATGCATCAGATTTACAGGATTATTGTTACTGTCCCCAGTAAGATATATGTATTGAATTGGCATTACACAAGAAGGGTTTTTTCCCTCATTTATGCTGCAGCACAGCAAGGTAAAACTGCAGGCACTTTCAAAGCAAATATGTTTGATGACACTTACTATACAGGACAAATGCAAGCATCAATAACTGCAGATTGGCATGGTCAAGTTGCTTAGAAAACCTTTTATCTGACAACAGTTTTTCCTGGATTCAACTGGGAAAGCATGTTGCAAGCAGTGACAACTGAAGCAACTTTCTCTACACTGGCGGCTCAGCTCCACCTCGGCCTCTTTTCCTCTCCAGCTAAGGAGGAGTGGGGAAGGCAAAGCTATGCCTTTTGAAACTGAGGCGCCAAACTCAAAATATACATACACATACAATGTATAGTATCTTTCAGGTGTGGTTCCCTACCTCCAGCCTGTCCCTCAAAGCACATCAGTGAAAAACGACCAAGAAAGCACAAACCTTTCTTTGGTTTAAATTCCCTGCTGTCGCACCTCAGCTCTGCCATTTTGGGGGGCCACCAACCGAGAAGCAGCTGAAAGCCACCACCCCCTGGGGGGTGCAGCCCCCAACTGCCCCAGGCCCACTGGCTCTTTCACACCTTCAGCCACCCATTTCCCAGGAAAGACCTTGTCTTAAAAAAAATCGCTTTGTCCCCAGAGGCAAAGGGCCCTCTCCAACCCCCACCCCCAGCCATGAAGTGTTCCCCCCAGCTGCCCTGGCTGGCAGTTTAACGGCCGTCCAGGCTGAAACCCTGGGGACCCCCTGGTTCTGATTCAAAAACTGCCACACAGCAACGGCAAGAGGGCGGCCACCAGACACGCATGAGGGAACCGGCCTTAACGCCTTGCTGCCTGCCGCCGCCTTGTGCCGAGGGCAGTCGGTTGCTTTTGGCTGTCGCTACAGCCATGGCGACCCAGCAGAGCACCTCACACTGGGTAAAGATTGGTTTCAGACGTGCCCTGCCCTGGATGAAATGGTGTTTCTGCTCTGAAGGAGGCAGGCCCTGAGAAAGAGGAAGAGGATGGGGAAGGGTGCGGGGAGAGCCTGCAGCGGAGGGCAGAAGCATTTTGCTGACACCGGCGAATTGAGAAGCAAGATGGTAGGTCTAAGCGAAAACACAAACACACTTGCACACGTACACGGAAACTCATAACCGCCCTTATTTCCATTTCCCAGTTATTTAGCACTGTCAGGCAATCTTAAAAGAATCAGCTTTTCCATACCTAGCTCCCAGCAAACAAACACATCCAGTTTGACAAGTCACTGTAACCCCTTTGATTTCATACTCAAGATACAAAACGTGCTGAGAAAAAAAAGCCCATACCAAAAAAAAAAAAAAAAAAAGCCTGCAAAATCTACAAGATCTTTGAAACATCAAGCAAATAAAAATGCAAAAGCAACTCATGGAACACAGAAGCATTTCTTACTTCTCTGATTACCTGACTTAGACCGTGGAAGCAAGCAAATCCAAATATAATGGATTAAGATCTATTTTAAACTTCATTTGCCTGCAAGGCAAGATGGGCAATTTCATTTTTTCACTGCTGGTCCCTTCCTCAACCTCTACGTGGCAGCAGAACATAGCAATATTCCCTCAAGCGTTGACTTTTAAAATTCCCCATACAGAGGGGGGTGAATGGAGGTACAAAGGAGCACAGGAGGGGAGTACGTAGCTTTACCTGCGTTACCTGCCAGGTCAAGTGGCACTGAAACTCACTGTAGCCCAATCCTGCCCCTTTCCCACTGGGCAAATGGACAAAGCAAATGAACTTTGTATCCCATGTGGTATTGCAGAGCAGCTATCTGCATCACTCTCCACACATTAGCAAAGAGATTTGCCAGGCCAAGGTTAGGCTGCTAAGACTAGACAAAGCACATGCAAGGAAAAAGTAGAGGCAATGATCTTTGTTACAGCTTGTAGGCAAAGTAGCTAAACTTAAATAATTATCCTGGCTTTTCGACGGGAGAGTTCAGTCTCTCCCACGTCTGTGTACATAAACAGTGCAGAGTTCATTGACTTCAATGTCATAGAGGAGGCTGGTGCTTTTATGCTTCCCATTTTACACACAGCAACTTGAAATTTTCCCTGTGACCATAGGTAAATGTGGAAAATCAAGCACACCTAAGAATACAGCCTTACACTGTTCACAAGGAGGTCAGACACATCCCTCTATGGATTTGTCACATCAGTCAAATCCTGATTTTAGTCCATTTGCATTTTCTTTACACATACCGGCTCATCTATTCCACCACACAGAAAGAACACTGTGCAGAGATTTACTGTTTCTATTTCAGCCAGCGAGGACCCACTATTCATTTCGGGAGCTGGTTCAAAACGCCATTGCTTTTCAAGCCCTGTTTAGTACTTATTGCCCTGTCACTGCAAGCAGATGATACAACTGTGCCCCTTTTGAGCAAGAACCTTCTCCACAGCTTCCACTATCTCTTGCCCTCTATGTCTTCAAGTTCCAACTTAAATTTCACCTCCTTTCCACTTATAATTTTAACTATAAAACAGGATTGCTTAATTCTGCAGCTTTTTGCAGATGAAGAAGCTACACAAAGAATATAGGCATACATGATAACAGGAAAATCGGTGTTGGATGAGGAGATATCAACACATTAGTGAAATTAGGCTTTATCTAAAAGCCTTAAGTAAATCTGAGTCTGACAACATAAGGACCTTAATTCTTTACTGGCTTACACCTGTTTTGATCTCAAGCACCCATTCAAAATGAGTGTAAAAAAAATTCAAATTTGGCAGTTTCTCACGCTTGCTTTCTAAATGACTGCTCAAGATGCAAAACAGGGGAGAATGGAGCTCTTATCAAAGGTTTTATATAGTTCACTTCCGACTTGTTTTGGTTAAGCAGATGAAAAAGAGTGAACATGAACATGATCTGTATTTGCAAAATGCTGTTATTCAGTGGATACCCAGAAGACTGTCAGATGTCCTTAAAATGGCTTTCCAGTCCATAAAGCATAATGATGATTTTCAGTTTCCAGCTGTTGCATTTGTGGTGCAAAAAGAAACATAATCAAAATATTCCTGTGCGTCCCCTTATTTTCAAGAAACACCACATTTGGAAGATTCTCTGGTTCATTCTCTATTTGTTTCCTTGTACAGTTTATGCCACACATCCAAGAAGCAGTTTCAGAGCCCATTAGTGAGTAATCGACACTTTTATTATTATTGCCTTCTACACCCTTGAAGGAGTCTCTGAAACAAGAGACATCAGACACAGACCAGAATAATGTCTCCAATGTGTTTTGTTTTCTGAAAGGACTTTAGATTCTGCATACGACTGAAACACTCCGATTGGCTGCCAGTGATGTCACGACTGGGCTTATAATACCCTGTAAATGCAGAAAGCTAATTGTGCTCCTTTTTAATGTGTAAATCCTACTCCATAATAGCAATAAGGCACAACAGAAAATGCACTTCAAGGAGATTACTGCCCTTTTGAGCGATTAAAGCTATTCAGCTTTCAGCTTTAGAAACAGTGGTGAGGAAGTAATTTCAGTCGTACAGGAGCTCTAGGCCCATCTATTGACACAGGCTGACTGCCTGGGGTAAGAGGAAGCCAGCTTCCCCCACTAACACCTCCAAATGGGGTCCAGCAAGGAAGCACTCGTAGCAGACTGAAGGCGACCATTATACTGTTCTGAATTAGTACGAAATGAGAGACAGGGTTTTGAAGCATTCTTTGCTGTTGGTCTCTAAATCCTGTGTGAGTCAGGCTTGAGTGTCCCTTCACGAAGCGAAAAAAAAGCAGGTGATACAAGTACATCAATACCTCCCTCTCTTAATTCTGCCCCCCCACTATGGTTCTCTCATACTGTTACAATCACGGTCCTAGTGAAGGATAGGCTAGTACACAAAGAACTAGACTACAACGCAGGAGATATGGGCCAGTTAGTCCAAGACTGACAAACGACCTTCAGTGAGTCACTAAATCCACCTTATGCCGTACATTCCCTAGCAGTAAGAAGAGGATACATCATTCTACCTTTGGGGCAACACTAATGCCCCCCAGCATAATGAGGATGTGAGCCATTAGAATAAAGAGGTCTTATGCCTCCTGATATTTAAAACAAATCATTTTTTAGTTTAATGTCTTGCTGATAAAGATACCAGACTTGATATACACAGCCTCACTTCACACCACAAGCCGGTCTCCTCCCAACCTGGCTGGAACTCCAGTCCAGTCGCACTGAACAGTAAGGCAGACATCCCAGAGGAAGTAGCACTGTGACTAATAAGAAACACACTGAGGGCATTCTGCCCAGCTCCACCCCCCAGTAAAACTGTTTCTATCTGTTATTTGTTTCCTCCTGAGGTTTTCTTCATCATTTTTTCCCCCGTTCTTTGCACCTTCTTCTCTATGGTTATTTTACTGTGCTCATTGCCTGTCTTTATGACAAATTCAGATCTTGAGAGAAGCAAGTCAACATCATGTGGATTTGATTCCCTTATATTATGTATGAACTCAGCCTGTATTGATGTGGTTGTTGTATCAGGCGGTCTTCCACACTATTCCTCTTCCTTTCTGCCATTTCTCTATACGTTTCTACAAGGACACAGGCATAAGCACATCAGTACTATTCTTCATCTCCCTAAATAAATGTTCTTCTCCCTTTTTTCACTTCTCTTTCATTCTCACATGCACATCCTCTACTCTCTTCACTTCTCTCTTCTCCTTTCCCTCTCCTTCCCACCCACAGAATTTCCATTTGATCAGTTCTTTTCTCACCCCACTCATGCCTACAGAAGGCTTCTTTTGACTTTCCACTTAGCAAGTTCCTATATTATATTTCCATTCTGAAACCTCACTGAGAAAATCAGTATCATCTTGGTTTTCATGTTGTCTACCTAGTGGCATTCGCCCTTTCACTTTTCTGGAATTCAGGGCAATTAGACCTTTTCCATCGTCTTCACTTTTTAGTGCAGGTCCAGTAGCATCTCTATAGTCATTCTTCCCAGCAAAAGCATGGAATCTGTAATACAAAATGAGTTTTCACCGGTATGTAAACTACATAAATACTTTCCTAATTTTAACAAGATGTATGTCACACACACAAGATCATAGTGGTGTACAACTTCGGAATTATTTGCTTATCTATTCAATATATCAAAACCTTCAACTACAACACCGCTGTGAATGTTATCAAACCTCATATATACATTTATGTACCTTCTGAAGTCTTTTCAAGAAGAACATCCTTTCATTTTGGTATCATTTACTCTTAGGCACCTTCCTTTTCATTCTCCTGGAAATCTATTTTTAATTAATGCTTTTAACATGCTGAGCAAGCATGTCATTTGAGATGTCTGAGATGACACTAACACCTTTTTATCAGATTATCCTCCCAGCTGAAAGCCCAACAGAAACATTTATTTCATTATTGACGTACAAATCAGGAAGTCAAGCAGACTTGATTTACCCTCATTGTCAAAACAGAAAAGCTCTTAGAGCAGGAAAAAAATGCATCTCTAAACCAGAACTACACTAGAAACAGGCTCAAGCCATGAAAAGCCCATAAACTTGGCCTTTCCTATGGGAAAGCTGATTTAAACTTATAGACAGTTATTGGGCAAATACCCACCAGCAAGATATTAATTGGACCAGTAAGTCTCTGCACCAAAGCTAGACTTATACAAAAAGAAGATAGTGGGGATCATATGAAATAAAGCAATTTGTCTCAGCTCCCTGCCACAACCCTTCTTGCCTCTTTCTCTACCATACAAGAAGCATTCACTTTGCTTATATAAAGGAGGTAAAAACACTGCCAAAAGAAAATGAAGGATGGTGACTGGCAATGTACCTGTTATCATGGAGGTACCATGGTTCTAAATGACCACAATCATTTTAGACACACATCAGCCCAGAGCAAGCATAACACTTTCCCACAGTCTTGTTTTTTGGCAGATGCTCCATCTCTTAAAAGCTACTTCCTAAACACAGATGGCTATGAAAGAGCTAAGCAGCTGCCATCTTACCAATTGCTCTGCTGTCATTTGGAGATTTCTGCTGTTGGAGGTCTTCCCACTCTTGTACAAACAACAGTGCAACAGAAAGAGCTAGCAGCCATTTCACAGTTCCTAACTGTACAGTGACTTCTGTTAAGCAGGCAAACACCTACTGACTCCTACTGCCCTCCATGCTCAGCATGAGTTTGGCATTGTGGGGTTTTGCATTTGTTCATTTGTTTTCCTTATTTTGATATCACAATCAAGATTAGTTTTATTATCCCTTTCTACTGACAGCTGATTCTCACGACGTGGCTGATTCCCACGATAAAGTAGCCAACGAGCCATGTGGAATATATCAGTTTCCACCAACCATACTAACTAGATGCTAGAGAACATGATATAGAACTGAATTTCCACACAACCAAGCTGGATGGGTAACACCACATCAATTTTCTGTTGTTCCAGGAACTGCCCATTTAGGACAGGCATTATAGTACATGTCTGTATGGCACTTGATCCAACAAAACTCTAGATCCTTTGCTGGTACCTGTGGATATTACCAGAGTACAAAGCAATACAATAAAAACTTGGCTCAGTTTATGTTGTGACCCTTTGCCCTGAACAATTTTTCAGACTTCAAAAGAGGAGCAGATGACAGACGATTTAGGATGTGAAAAAGGAATGGCCTTTCTGCAAGCCAGTGAGCACATATGTGGAGAGAAGCTGGTCTCTTTGAGTAGGTCTTGCATTTTAGTCATATCTCTTAGACCATTTCCCCATTTTCCCCAGATCACTTTTTTTTTTTTTTTAACAGAATTTTCAGAGTTGGAAGGGACCTCTAGAGATCATCTAGTCCAACTCCCCTGCTAAAGCAGGATTGCCTAGAGCACATTACTCAGGACTGCATCCAGGCGGGTTTTGAAGATCTCCAGAGAAGGAGACTCCACAACCTCCCGGGGCAGCCTGTGCCAGTGCTCTGGCACCCTAACTGTAAAGAAGTTTACTTACTGAACTGCTTTGTCCCGTTTTTCTCATGAGTAAAATAGGGATTATATTCAGATATCTTCAGATACCATTCCTAGCAGCAAAGAACTTTACAAGTACTCAAATCATTACTGTGCTTCTTCTTTATCATACCTGCCAGAGGCCAAGCGGCTCAACTCTTTCAGAAAAATAATAGTTTCATCTTCCCTAGCATTGAAAGATACTGTGTTGACTGGACAGGTGCAATGAGAAACCTTCTCAAGGAGTAGCTGCTTTGTGTCCGCTGGAACATCACCCACAGCAAAGTAATAAACAGCTTCAACCTGTCATTAAACAGAAAAAAAAAATGGGAATTGGAAGACATTGTTTTACACGTATGCCTGGTACTTATTCAAGCACTGTCCTGTGCTGACTACTGGTAGGAAAATTTGGTAGAACCAATGCATTACTTGGGCTGTAAGATTTTCAGATCTTTGGTTCTCCCTCCCATTTACGCTAGTAATTCAAATGAAGCCCTCATAAAATTTCCTGAAATGAGAAGAGAACCTGGCCTACAGACCCTCAGTCTGATTCTGCCCAGTGCAAGCCCCTTTCCACTGAAGTTAACTGAAACCAAAGAGAGGTGGAAGGAAGGACAACTGTATTATTAGACAACACAAGGCTCTGTGCCACATTCCCCTTCTATGAAGAGAGATGCTATGTTGGTGCCTTGCCAGGGCTGTAGGAACTTATATACCAGACACACTTTTACTGGCAGTATGTATTTTGAGGGTAGGAAAGATGTATTATTCTTTGAATGCTACTGCTGGTATTTACAGATAATTTGCATTTTTTATACTTCCCAAGGCAGAGGGAGCTTGGCAGGTTTATTATTACCACACACACTGAAAATGTTATTACAAGAAGAGAGAGAAGCTGAAGAAACGTCCTGTAGTTACTGCTTGAGTATTACATTATGCGGGATTTGATGTTACGTGCACTTATCCATGCTACCAATCCTCATGGTAAGTATGCTTCTTGAATTTTCACCATCATTAAAAACAAATGTAACAACAGCTATCCCATAATGATGTTCAAGACACTAAGTGTAGCATATCAGTCCTATGGCACAGTACATATCAACTGATAAGTATCTGATAAATAGTTGTTTAACTGAAAAACTATGCTCAGGTACGACTAGGAATCCCAGGACATGCACCACAAAAGAGAAGACAACTATTTGAGTCTGGGGTGGCACTGAGGAAATGTTTCTGCGCCCACATAATTTCATGCAGTAGTAAAGCAAATTCAGTATCACCTGTGTGTTCATGCATTTCCACTACTGCTATTGATACTGATTTATATTTCAGCTCCCTGAGCCAAAAGACCTAGCACAGTCTACTGACAGTTTGTACTTGAAGGTTCCAGGCTGTAGGATCCCTGTACTGTCCCACATCATAAGCATCTTGATACAAACTGACACGGACTTCTGGACTTCAAGCGCTCTCCCTCCTCTACCTTTTGCCACAAATACTTGGGCTAATCCTCAGCATCTCTCCCAAGCAGCAACCCAATCTCAGGTTAGACCAGGCAAATTAACAAAGGAGCACCTTGCCACCTTGGGCTTCCCTTGAATGTTGTAGAGGGTTGAAACACTCCATGTGGGAGGCAGGGCCCATAGTTACAGACCACACCTGCTTGAGAGCAAGCAGGTCTGTGGTCAGCCAGGTGTCCCGGCGACACTTAATGCTAAACATCCCGGCGACACTTAATGCTAAACAAATAACAAGGTTAAGGAGAAGAATTAATGTGTTTCATTAAAGTGCAAGATTAACAAAATACTTACTAGCTTTAGAAAAAGGTGCACAGAAACAAAATGAAAGATCTCTTGCACCTATCTGTGCTTTGGTTCAGTTTTACAAGGTTTCTTCTCTGTTTCATCCAGCTAAAAAGCTACCCCAGCATACACATAGGTCTCCCAGCTGAGACCCAGTTCTTGGTTAACACCTTGCTCCTATTCCTTTCCCTGAAATGGGGAAATGCATGCATATTGCACAACCACTTTTCCCTGTGTTCTTTAAGATTCACATCTTCTCCCCCTCCCTCCTAAGACTGCCAATAATTCATAAACTTGATATTCAATGAGGATATCAATTTTCATACTTCCTCCAAAGGAAGGAGGAAAGTGCCTCCTGCCTGCCTGCCTCTGCAACTTCTAAAATGCTGACATTTCTTGGGCATAGCTGATGCAGAACCAACTCCTCACAAGAAAATAAACAAAATTGCTAACCACAGACAATTTACTCTACTTAAATACAAACCCAGCAATACCATGCAACAAAGGAAATGTTCCTTACAGATTAGTGGGGAAAGGTTTAAACCTTTCCATTTGTTCCTTCATATTTTGAAAATTATAACTTATATAGCCACCTAAACAAGCAAACAAACTTCACATATGAACAGGAAGGGGAACAACATGAACAGTTCCTCCCAGTCTTTACCTTGGTGGGGAGGTGTGTTTTGGACGGCTGAGCGACACTTTGTGGAGTGGCACCTGTGCAGAACTGCAAGTTAAACACTGTGGATACATCTGTGGCAGGTAGAACTCAAAGGACTGCAACCTTACAGCAGAGTCTTCTTGAGTTTGGGACTGACAGGTCATGAGGAAAGGAAATCTAAAGAGTCACCACACGTGGGAAGAAAAGCTCAGCTAAAGGAATGACAGGAAGAGCCAAGTCTAGGGAAAAAAGGGCTACTGTTTTGAAGCAACTTCTGTTGATGAAGCCTGTTCTGAGGAATGAGTCATTTATGACTGCCCAGTGACTATGCAGCTTTTTCTTAGGACTGAGTGGGATCTCCCCCAGCCTGCAGTACAGTGAGGCTTGCACTCAAGTGAACCATCAGTTATGAATGATAATGAATCATAGAATCACAGAATCAGAATAGTTTGGGTTGGAAAGGACCTTAAAAGGTCATCTAGTCCAACCTCTCCTGTAATGAGCAGGGACACCTTGAACTAGACTGTATTTAGGAGTAACTGGATCTTGTTTTATGTTGAGCACCTGCCACAATTGACTCCCCCAGATTACCCATTAGCCCACCAATGTACAAAAAAAAAAAAAAGATTTCTCACTGTTGGACGAATTTTAATTTCTGTTTATTCACACGCAGACCCAACAGGTGCAACAAGCCTTTTTTTCATCCAGACAATACTGAAATCTAAATGTGATCTTTTTCATTTCCCACCAGGAAATCAGTAGTATACTGCAAATTGAAAATGTTAATAAAAATGATGAAGGATGCATTTAAAAAGGCAGTCATAAAAAATCTTGCTGTTGCACAATTTGTTTCTCACCCTGTTCTTTTTTAATATCAGTTTCCAAAAATCAAGATTCACCTGGATGAGAATCCACCAGCACAGGGAACCAGAAGGAAACTCAAGCCAAATTTACATTCTCCTTCAGACAATGTCTCAAGAGATTTACCACAGAGTTAGTATTGGCTCTGTGCACCGGGATGAATCTTAATGGCAGTGAAAACCCACAATTCTAGTGCATAGTTTTATGTCATGTGACTCTGTTATAATGAATAAAGTAATATGGTACTTTCAGAAACAGACAGAATTTAATTGCAGCAATACCTGTGCTTGATTTATCTTTTTGTCCTGGAAAATACTCTAGCTGTAACCTGGTTGATGGAAAAGGATTTGCATACTCCTACCATGAGTTAATGCTTAAATAAATCTCTGTAGTTACTATTTTGGATTTCAAATATAATTTTTTCATGAGCACTTTGGATACATAACAAAATAAAAATGGTTTCCCTGTCTTCAATAATGTTGACGCTAGCGATTTTCTCATAAACTGGAAGCCCTGAAAAACGTAT
>NW_009647874.1:5219997-5265112 GCF_000708025.1 Charadrius vociferus | reverse complement strand
TTATTCTGTGTACTCTAAAAAAGAACATAAACAAGTTTCTGTGTTCAAAATGCAGTACATTTACATAAACAGGCCATCAGCAAACATAGTATGCAGCTACACTTGGGGAAAAAAAAACTTTCCAAATGCTGTCATTAATATTTATCTTTGCAATATTCATCAGGGCAAATCACAGTAGCCAGTCTGGCACTGAATATTCTTGGATTTCCTTGAGGCTTCTGAAAAGATGTATGAGCTTACCGCCTCATCACTCATGGCTTCCAGCAGGGCTTCAGCAGAGCTGGTATGGCTGGCAGCTGTCATATGGTCCAGCTTCCAGAGCCACGCAACAGCAGACTTTACTGTATGCTCAGACACAGGACTAGATTTCTGTTGCCACTTCATAAGATCCTGAGAAGCCCTGGAAATGACATTAACTAGTAATCAGAAGTAGTGCAAATAATGCTAGCAGAGTAAAAGAGTAGAGCTTTGCTATTGTTACTGTTCTTCATATTCTTAAGTAGTAATTACAATAAACCACAGATGCTAAATCTAGACTTGCAATAAAAGAAGTAGAGGAAAGATAAAACCATTAGAAAAATAAAACCCTTAGAGAAATACTGTCTTTTTAAAAATAATTTTTTTGACACAACTGTTTCCAAAGTAGGGTCAAGAGAGCTAAAGTACTTTAAAAACAGTTCCTAATTCAGTTCCTAATTCATATCTCCCCTTAACATAAAAGCACAATCAGCCTTTTAAATACATGTATAAAAAAAAAATCTGGCTTCCACAGGTCTCTTTCCACAACTTGTTGCATGACCTTTGTGCAGACCATTGAAACTGACAGGCTTTTTTTTGTGGTAGGGCTGATTTTATCTACACATCAAAATAAAATTCATGATGCTAAGCTTTTTGATATTTTAGTTGATCAAAGGCCTTAGTCTTGATGGCAGTACAGAATTCCAAAGTATATGAGCATGTATGCCTGTGCATTTGTACATAAAAAGATAAAAAGCAAATTAAAAAAAATAACTGGTTCCAGTATCTGTGACATTCCATCAAGCACTATTTTGAAGATCTTCCTGCAAATCTAAAGGACAAATATGTTTTCCAAGATTTTTTAAGGTAATAATTTATATGCTATATTGTCCTTTGTCTCCCTCTTTCACAAAGAACCAAATTGATGAAGACAATTATTGTGCCTCAACTTTGATTTGGCTTTGCAGATCATTTTTAAATAAAATATTTTATGTGCTTCTCAAAAGCTATGGAAGTTATCTTCTACTTTTCGAATCTCAGTTATATCACAAGCTAGAGAATTAAGATAGGGCACCAGAATCAAATCTGTAGGACAAAGCTCAGGTAAAACAACTTTAAGAATCACAGTGTAGTTGCAAGTTATCGTTGTGGAATCAATTTTAAAATTATATGACCTAATATCTGCATCCTTTTTTTCATAGTCACAAAATTCTATTCATCTATCCAAACCCAAGCTTACGTGTTCAAACCTTTATGCATATATGAGAATTTGTGCAGAGATACATAAATTTGAATAGCTGCTTCTATTCTTCTGTTTGTAACTAAACCCAAATTCATTTACTCCTGTTAGGGAACAAGCACTTGTCTTTTGTTATGGAAATCTAGTATTGTTTCCTAGCTCTGCTACTGATTTCTGTGACCATGGAAATCTATAGAAATACAAATGACTATGCCTGTGCCTATGGCACTTGGGGGAGTATACATTTAGCTGTAAGGCAGACACCTATAATGCCTAGAGACACAAGAATGCCTAGGCAGTCAGATGGGACCTCACTGTTTCACTCTGTAATACTTAGATGCCTGAAGAGCATTACTGCTATTGCACAGGCCCCCTTATCTTTCTGGTTTTCTGTGGTACGTTTGTAGAAGGCATATATCAGTATTTGAGTTCTGTAAGTCTTTATCTGTTCTTCAGGGTAACAATGGTCTTCTGCTAAATGGAAGCAGCAAGTTCAGCATGACTGTGGGTGCAACTTGGTGGAAAATCTACAGGTATTACCATGACATGAGTCATGACAATTTCCACTACAGAAAGCATATTATCCAAACACGTGTCTATATGATATGAGACTCCTTTTTATTCTCCAGCAACAGAGAGGCATGGACTTCTTTGTTTAGCCTGGAGAAGAGAAGTCTCTGGGGAGACATTGTTGTGACCTTTCAATACTTAAAGGGGGCTTGTAAGAAAGATGGGGACAGGCTTTTGAGTAGGGCCTGTTGCCCCATCCCTGGAAACATGCAAGGTCGGGTTGGATGGTGCTCTACGCAACCTGATCTAGTTGAAGATGTCCCTGGTCTAGTTGAAGGTGTCCTTGCTCATTGCAGGGGGGTTGGACTAGATGACCTTTAAAGGTTCTTTCCAACACAAACCATTCTATAATTCTACAATTCTATGATTCTTTCTGCTTACCGAATGAGGTTGAATTTAGCAATTTGGTTCACCTGTTCCACAAGTACCATAGAAAGTGCATCACGACATAGATCAAATTCAGTTGGAGCTGCAGTGCCAAAATCCAAAACAATGACAATGCACTGTTCTTGAATCACTCCAAATATCTGCCGGCTCTCACTGGTTAACCATTCCATTCGCTGCTTATATAGTTCAATAGCTCCCATTAGACAATCCACAAAATGAAGAATCAGTTCTTTTTTGGCTGTCAGCTTTATGTAAATAAGGGAAAGAAAGAAACTGAACATCAAAACAAATAATACAAATGCAGCCCCAAGCTTAGCACAGCTGCAATAGCTGGTTTGCAAGTGCCAGATATGCCAGCCAAGGTAGCAGTGAAAACAACCCATTTTTCTTCCACTATTTCAAGAGCAAATACTTGACAAATGCATCTAAGCTATAGTAGAAAAGACACCGCATTTTGTCCTAATTGCTTTTCATAATCTTTTTATACAAGCATGGGACAGTGCCAGTGGGCTGTCTGACTTGTCTGTCTCAAGACTGGAGCAATTAGAATGAGCTGAACATAGGCTAGGATGTAGAAAGGGCTGCAGAGCAGATGGGTGAACAAACAAGGACACAGAAACTTTGTACCTTCTTAGACTAGAATTTTGACTGACTCAAATTTTGTACAGCGATACAAGGGAGAACTGGTTTGGTTCTAGGGCACTTCAATCTCCACCTTGTCTTTAGCATTTGAAAGGAAAATGTAAAATGTTTCATCTTTGTACTATTATTTCACTAACAAAGCCCAGCATTGCAGCTTAACTATTTGTGGGTAGCTGCCTAGGCAAATTTAGTTCAGGCAGCTGCAATCAACAACTAAAACTTCCCATACCATATCAGTAAAATAAGAAAAACCTGGATTCACTAATAAAATGAAAAACAGCAGACCCTCCCTATGAATATATGTATACATGTTCACCATGCAAAATGATTTGGGGGTTTAAAAATTCACTACAGGTTCCAGTAAAGACATTCCCCCAGTATCTCTGACCCATGTAAGCTAGTTTACTGGCTACCTTCTACCTCCAACCACCTTTTTGGGACTAGGTACAAAACCTTGGAGATAAAAATGTTTTTAAACAAGAACATTTCTCAGGGAGAAGATATTTTGTGTATCAGTCTGCCCTCTTTTTCCTCTCATTTGTATTTTTCTCTGTTCTTTAATGTCAGCTAGGGCCCAATAATGTGCCTCCCAGGTAGAGTCTCAGGTTGTCTGCCAAAGGAATGTAGGCCTGTGAAGGAGCACTTAGAAAATCCAGTTTCCTCCTATGACAGCCAGACTCATACAAAGAAGCCTATTGCATTACACCCACCAAAATCCATCTTAAAATAAAGCAGTTTTCTTGCACCACCCCTTCACTTGTAGCTGTCCAGTCCAGATTCCCATTTCTTTGAGGGCTGGAAAACTTCTGACTGTCCAGCCTAAATTTATTCATGGCAGTTCATACTCATTTATTCTTGGACTAGCATGTCTTTTAGCATAGAAAACTTGAGGGTTTCCCTATGCCTGTAATTTGCCTTTCTGTAGGCATTCAAGAGCAATAATGCTACCCTTTGCTAGTCCTCTTCATTCTTACTTACATACGTCAACCAAACCCTCTTATAAGATCAGCATTCCATTGCAGTTCACCCTACTAGCTCTTCCCGGTACCTGTTGTGGTTTGAATTGCTTCTTCTCAACCTGTGGTAACTGTACATAATATTGTACACAATATCCTAAATAAGATCTCACCAGATCTTGAATAGTGCCATAACTACCTTAATGCTACCAGAAATGTATTTCCTACTGCTCCCAACGTGTCCTAAGATTAAAAGATCTTATGTAGATATTTCCTATGGAATTAATGGGGAAAAAATGAGGGGAAAAGGCCCCTGAAATGGTTCTTTCCCCATTTTTAAGCGTTGTGCTTCAGAAGTGACTCTGGTTATCAGAAAAAATGACAAGCGATTTGCTTCTGTAAAATCCTTTATGAATTAACTCTCTCCCCTCCTCGCTCACGCGTATCTCTTCAATCAGAATCCATCCTCTTAACAATGGGGCCGCCAGCAGCTGTTGCTAAGACATTCCTTAGAACATGAGCCTGGGCAGAGATCCAGCTAGCTGTCTGTATAGAGTAGGCTGAGCCTTTTGTGACCCACTGGCACTAAGCAAAGCAGCACTTTGCATTGGCAATGACAGCACATTATGTCTTCTTATTTCAGCATCCCCGTTTGTTTTATTGACTATGATTTTATTTTTTTTAACTCAGCTGAGCATCTTCTTTTTAAGTGTTCCCTCTTTCAAGACAGGGTAAGTGTTGCTTAGAAACTACAGTCTTGTCTGGAAAGATTTACTGCAGTGCTGCATCAAGGCAAGAGCATAAGACTTTGCAAGGAAAAAAAAGAAAAAGATATCTAGCTTCTCTACTGCTGATTGTTGTTACTAACAGCTTGTCAAAACAGAAAAATAAAAGATTCAAGATAAAGTTCTCAGACAAAGAATAAAAGTATTTCATGCCATGGAGAGACATTTTAGTCGCATCATTCTGCTACAGTGATAATAACTTCTAAGTGCACAGGGAAGTTACCGCAAGTCAGTCACACTTACATTATACACGCTGCCATCTTGTGCTGTCTTGTATTGAGGAAACAGACCATCTGCATATCGAGAAGCCACAAGTTTCCCCAAGGTGGTCACATAATCTACAGTAAAGGTTACAAAAGATCAAGTTGCTAATCATAAGGGTTACTTCAAACGAGTATTTTTCAGGTTCATGTGCATAACATTCATGTGTGAGGCACATGCATCTCTACTGATCTCCTGACTTTAAGAAATTCTAATTATGATTTTTTTGACTTTTTTTTCTGGCTATGTTTATGTTGGGGCCCTGAGGGCAACTAACAGGCCTTGATTGCCTTGATCAGCCTCACCTGGGGTTTCCACCCACAGGGTGCTCAGGCCTGGTCACCCAGTCTTTCCTTTAGCTGTGTTGTAGCTGTACCTGTCTCAAGTTCTGTTAGCGGACCTCTCTCCTGGATAGACCCCTCAGCCCTATATTACAGTCTTGCCTCCAATTCTTTTTCCTGGATGTGGCTCTTAGACTTATGTTGTGGCCTTGTCTCCAGTCTTGTCTCTGGCTCCATCTCCCGCTGCTCCTGGCTGCACCCCCTGGCTGGACCCTAGACCTGGTTCATCACCTCATCTTGTCTGGGACTGTCTGTGGACACTTTGAGCAGCATGCTGCTCTGCTTGTGGTGCTTGGATGCTGCAGGACTGCATCTTGATCTGTGAAGACACTGCCAGGGCTGCAGTCCCCTTTGGCTCCTGGCTCATTTTCCCCCCATGGAGCAGCACAGCTCTTGCTGCAGTTTAGTCAGAAGTGGGGGAAAAACCTACATTTAATTATTTATAGGCCAAACAGCTACATGGGACTTCAATAAATGAAAGGTTTAGGCAATTAAACTTCTGTATTTTTTACCTCACGACAGGCCTTGCAAATATTTGTCCATCAAACAAAATACAAAATCTGGTACAGATAATGCTGTTCTCTTACACAACTAAATGGGTGCAGAAGTGGGTGCAACTAAGGAAAAGGTTGCACTCTGCTCTTTCAGTAGCTAGAAATCTTCTACAGGATCTCCACTGATAGGAAAACATTAGGGGTGGGAATATTTCACGTCACGAAGCAGCTATTCTGTACAGCATGCTACCCTGCTAAGCTAGTACATTCTGCTCCTAAAATGACACTGTAACAACATTAACCCTGCTTAACAGCTTCTTCTTCACCTACAGCATTTCAGGATCTGCTCTGTTGATGTTTGAGTGACCCATGGACACAAGCCAGCCAAAATCTTAAATTATGCAACCTAGAACAATTGCAATACATTACAGTTCCTACTTCTCAGGCGGCAAGCTCTTCAAAGAAAATAATATCTTACCATGCTCTGCAAAGCACTATTATGGCAGTGATTAATAATTATTAGCAAGCTCTTCCCCTCCAGCTGTCAGATAACGGCAAAGGAACATTTTTCTGTAGTCTGACTTTGCACAAAAATGAAGCCTGAATTCTAATCAAATTTAACTGCTTCCTTAAAGCTGGATCCCTGGAAATAATATACTATCCCCAAGCAGGTTGACTGGCCCTGATGATCACAGATTGTGGCATGGCATACATTGTATTTCCCATCTAAAAATGGACAGAGATCTTACAGTGTTTTATTTGCAGGAAAAAGACTAACAGCCTTAGCAGCAGAAGTTACATAGCTAAATTGGAGAGGATTTGAACTGGAGCATAGGGTAAAGCAACAGGACAGTTGAGTAAGGAAAGCCCTTCTCAGATCCTAAGTCCTTCTCAGATCAAAAGGAGTTGGGAGTTCCTCAGTTGTCTGAACTGGCAATGTCAGCCACTATGGATACAGCTTCCCTTTCTGCCATTATCATAAGATAAGAGACAATGTGAAAATCTCCTCTGTGTACACTGGGGTGCAAAATCAGCATGACCCTATAGACCATTCAAAGTTTAGGGTTTTTTATTATTCTATTGTTGGTTTGTCTTATACCTTTCCTGTGCTGGAATCCAATCCGTGACAAAATCTGGGATAGGGACAATTTGTTTCTTTTGAGCCCATGAAGTTGAAGCCATTTAGAAGATGAAATGAGGGGTTGTACATCCATGTTCCACTGACTGATTGCCAGTCTCCTTTTCTTCTCTTTTGATTTCTTCTTGTGCACTCCGTGGGAATCTTTGGGATCTTGTCTGTGCTCTGAATCAAAGGCATCTGTTGTAAAGAGAAATGAGGGAGACACAACACTTACACTTTAACCAAATGATTCACTTGAATTGTCTCCTTTCTTTACCTGTATTCCATGGCACTCTGTACACCTACAGCTTGCCTCTTGTTTTCGTTTGTTATACTGAACAATGTTATTAATCTGGAAAGCTGCTCTGTCGTATGCATCTACTTGCTGTTACGTCTTTTTATTCATCCATATACATTTACCTTCAATTTATTAAAGAAAATGTCTCTTCTATGCTGAAATCCAAGCCCTGAAAACTAAGTCAAGTTTGCCAAATGACAATTCTTCCATCTCCTAAGACAGCTCTCCTAAATCTTGGGAATCAGAACTCATAATAGGCATTCAAAGATTGTCAGACCATCACGACATACACATCAGAAGTGTTATGCAATAAACAAGGATTTCTTAACAATTATATGTTAAACTCCAATCATAAGTAATGGCAGCGCCAGCAGCAGATCCTGACTTTATTGCAAGGCTAGTGAAACTCTCCCTCCTCACATCATTTACCTCAAGTGTAAATGATGGTTCTGGCGGTATCTGCTCCAGGCTGTGATGGACCATGTGCATGCACGGGAAATCAGGGACAGGAAGATCCAGTTTAATTTTAAGTTCTACAGAACAACGAATATATCTCAGCACCGATGTATAGTTTGCTGGGCTAGCTCCACTTGCAAGTGGCTGCAGAAATAGCCCAGAGCCTAGAGTGGTTGAGGCAGAAATGGAAGTGATGACAACAGTAATGCCTCTGTTCCTCAGCACAGAGGTTCTAGGAGGACTTCAGTATTTCCTGTTTATTCCCAAAATACTGTGCAAGAGCTAAGTTGGCTCTAGTTGATTAAATACCCTTGCTGTATCCAAGTTTATTTTCTGTGGACTTTCGATATTTCTGTCCATTTTCCCCAGCATCAACACTGTCTGGAATATCCCAGTGCCCCATTTCCCATGTACTGTAACATGGCTGTAAATGGATCAAACTGGTCCAAAATAAAAGAAGGGTACTTCTATCTTTAATGACTAAAAATAACATTCAGTCTAGTATGGAATATGATCAGAACTGTCTACCAAGGTCAAATGTTACAACAGCTGACCTGGTTACAAAGGTTCATTAGATAGACTGTTCCTCAGTTCATAATACAGAAAGGAAATGAGACTGTATCTTCAGAAATCATCTCTTGGTGACAGTAGCCTTCTACATGGTGCAGACTGGCACCAGCTCTTTCACAGTCATCAGCCCTACAAGCAGGGCACTGGGCTGGCATGCCTGTAGGGGTTGGCATTTTACCAGCCCTCCTCCACTCAATACAGAAGCACCAGTGGCAGATGTTAACTCTTGAGAGAGACAGGTGAAGGTTTGCAGCTGTCTGAGCTTTGTATATAGTCAGGCACTGTTTACAGACACTTGAACAGTCATTCCCAGTTTCCTCCTCCAAAAACACAAGAACGCCAGCACAGCACCCCGTATACAGCACAGGTGAGAGTGGCACAGCTTCAGAATGGCTTGTAACACAGCTAGCAGCATGCGCACCTCAATGCTGCAAATGAAACTGGAAGTTATCTAGGAAAACATGGAATCTATGTAAAAATAGTCCTGAAATACTCACAGTCACTCCAGGCAAGTCACTTAGATGGATTGCCAGTCATGATAGATCTCAATTGGCAGCTCCTCTTTGATTTCTTCTTAAAAGCCTAAGGAATTACCATGTTTAAAAAAAAAAAAAAATATTCCCATGCACCTCTCCATATGAACTGGAGATCAGCTCCACAGGCCCAGGTAATAATAAATTGCAGAAGGTTAAGATCAAGATTTCTTCAAGGAAAACAATATTATAAATGAAAAAGGATAGCTATTCCCCATGTCAAGAAAGGCTGAAGTAAGATTTGACAGGGAGCCCCATACTCAGAAATGGGAAAGTGGGAAATTGGTAATGTGTTTTCCCTTCCTTCCCTCTAAATTATCATAAAAAAGAGCCAATGTAGAAGTTTCCACACAGATATACTAGAAAAACGAGTGTGGTGCTTTGGCCTGCTGTCAGCAGTTGTATTATATGCTATTATTGTTTTGCTTTACTATAATCCAATTTATGACTAAACCTGGGAGCACCTGAGACACAATTTTGTGAAGACATTCATAACTTTGCCTATAGAACTATAAGATGATTCACAAAGAAAAAGAATTATGCGTGTATACAGGTATGTGTAGGTGGTATAAGGCCCAACTGTGAATAAGACACAACACATGAATAGAAAACTAAACGCCGGACAAAGCAAGGTAGCATATATTGGCTGAGTTTATTGTTTTGAGACATGGTATTTTGCCACTTACTTGGTCCTTCTTTTAATAAGTAAGATGAATGAATGAGGGATATTTATGAATCACTAGCAGGCCAGCTGCTAGCTATTGTCATCAAGCAGTTTTTCCTATGGGAAAAGCAAAAATGGGCTAAAATAATAACCCAAAGACTTAGCCTCCGCCCTCTTTCTTCATTGCAGAACTGAACATGCTATTTATTTCTCTTATATGGTTTTGAATATCCATATGGAAACATACAAACCATTCCAGTCTTTGTCCTGTTCATGCAGAAAGACATGAACAGTGTGAAAGGCAGGGAGGACTCTTTTCTGCAACCTAACACCCCAGGCATCGCGCAGAAGATGCCCCCCAGCAGCACAATGCCTGACTACCCTGGATTTGGTGTCATCATAGTAAAAAGGAGCCCTTGTCACAGGGGAGCCATGGCAGGTAATGCCCATGGTGAATGGCCACAGTGAGCCACCAGACTTGTGCCATTTCTCTCTCAAGCTGCAGAAATAGTGCCACAGCACTCTCAGGGTAATAGCTGAGACAGATTTCAAGCAGCAGCCTGCATCAGAGAACAAATCCCAGGTGCTATCTCATGTTCCAGATGCCCAGGGGTGTGGTGATGGGCTTTCCCTTGCATTAGCCTCCAGGGCTTGAAGAGCACCTGGATGTGAAATGCTGATGCCGTATGAAAAGGCGCATTTGCAAGGAAACGAAGCGACTTCCAATGGAAACAGCTTGTTTACCTCAAGACTTGGAAAGGCAAGCAAGTCAAAAGTGGTGACAGCCAGGATAACCTTCAGCCCAAAGTTTAGATCAAAACAGGTTATTTTCGAAAGGTGCATGAGAGTTCACCTGGGCACCTCATACCCTTCCGCTCTGGCCAGTGCAAACAATCTGCTAAAACCTTCACCCTGCCACACGCTTGGTGTTTTTTGCAGATGCGGCAATGTTCACCGAGGCAGTACAACCAGCCTGTCCAGACACACGGGAACGCCTGGGGAAAGCCCACGTGTGTTACAGCCCAAGAAGCCGCCCCAGGCCCAACCCAAGCCCCCAGCCCCGGGTGAACGGTTCGGGGAGGGCAGAGGCAGGCAGCCGCCTGCTGGTGAGACGGGGCACAGGGTGTCATTGCAAAACCACAGCAGGGCCTGAGGAAGAGGGGGAGCGCGGGGCAAGGCCTGACCTGCCCACCAGGGCCACCCAGGCTGAGGTGCGGCCATGTCGCAGCCACCCTCGCACCCCCTGCCTGAGGTAACCGACATGTCCCCACATACACTGCCTGGAAACTGGGGGGAGGAAGGGAAACCGAGGCCCCTGGGGTGAAGGACCAGGTTGTCCGTCTCAGAACCCCCCCAGCGCCGGGGCCGGGCAGCCCTCTGCCTTGCGGCGGGACCCGGGGAGGGCCCCCTCTCTGAGGACCTCCGCCGCGGCCGCCCCTCCGCCCCCGGCTTTTTTCCTCCCCGCCCGCCGCGTCGCCGCCGCCCCGCTGTTGACCTGGAGACCGCCCGGTTGCTACGGCACGGCCTCACACGCACATACACACACACACACACACGCCGGGCCCATAAAGTGGGGTAAAAATGGAGAAGGCAGAGAGGCCCGAGGGCGGCAAAATAGTCAGGAGGTGGGGGATGGGCGAGGGCTTCCACGCTGCTGAGGGGAAATAAAGGCGGAATAAACTCGTTGCCGACAGACGCAATGGCAACGACGCACATTCCTTTCTTTCAGAGCCAAAAATACGCGAGCCGACTTGGGAGAGTTACAGAGATCTATATATAGTGGATGCGAGTCTTCTGGTCTTGTTAATTCTTAATTTAGACAAAGCCAGTGACAGTATTTATACTAAGATCAGCCGGGTGTTTAAGCCAGAGAGGTGATCCACGCTGTCAGGGAATTGCCATGCTCCTGGAGAAGCCTGACTAAACATTATTCTAGTATAGTAAAAGACACAGAAAGATCTACATCATAAACCTGAACTTGGTATTATAAGGCTCCTGCTGATGTCGGATAGCTAGGCCTGTATATGCTGTATTTGGGCTGTGAATGTTTGTGAGCATTTGGGAGTCCTGGTGGACAACAGGATGACCACGAGCCAGCAATGTGCCCTGGTGGCCAAGAAGGCCAATGGAATCCAGGGGGGCATCAAGAAAACCATGGCCAGCAGGTTGAGGGAGGTCATCCTCCCCTTCTACTCTGCCCTGGTGAAGCCGCATCTGGAGTATTGTGACCAGTTCTGGGCTCCCCAGTTCAAGAAGGACAGGGAACTGCTGGAGATGGTCCAACAAAGGGCTACGAAGATGATTAGGGGATTAGAGCATCTCTCTTATGAGGAAAGGCTGAGGGACTTGGGTCTTTTTAGTCTAGAGAAAAGACGACTGAGGGGGGATCTTATGAATGTGTATGAATACTTAAAGGGAGGGTGTCGGGGGGATGGGAACAGTCTTTTTTCAGTGGTGCTCAGTGATAGAACAAGAGGTAATGGGCACAAACTTGAACATAAGAAGTTTCATCTTAACATGAGGAGGAACTTCTTTACTTTGAGGGTAGTGGAGCACTGGAACAGTCTGCCGAGAGAGGTTGTGGAGTTTCCCACTCTGGAGACATTCAAAACCTGCCTGGATGCTGTCCTGTGCAACCTGCTGTAAGTGACCCTGCTCTGGCGGGGGGGTTGGACTAGATGATCTCCAGAGGTTCTTTCCAACCCTGACCATTCTGTGATTCTGTAGTTTCCAACTAAGAAACAAAGAGTGCTGAGCTCGACACTTTCCCTGTTTTGCTTTGGTTTACTACGCAATCACAAAGTCATAAAAGATCGGTCGCTTTATAGGATCAACCGATCAGTCTTATCTACATATTGATGTTCAGATGGAAATAACACACTGTGGGCACGGACGGGGCTGTCTTGTGGCATGCCAAAGCATTGGCTTCAGCTCTCCGAGATGGCTTAGTAAACAGAGATAGGAAAGAAAAGTTCCTTATAAGGTATGCGGTTGGGATGGGAACATGGCTTTCTGGAGCTCCAGCCTCTTGTTCAGTTGGAACCAAGGGTTTAAAGACTAGCCTAGGCATGGCAGGTCATGCGGGATTGCACAACTGCTCCCCGGAGGTATAGAAAAGGCATTTATTTCTCAGGCATGAAACAGTTTCCCATTATGTCATTAAAAATAGTAGGTACTGAATGTTCTCTGGATCCTTTCAGACACCATGACTGCCATAGCACAAGCTTCTTTAGGGACCCATATTTTGGGAGGGGGGGACTTTTAAAATTTCTCTTGAAAGTGCAAGTGCGATGGATTTATAAGTAGATGCCCCAAAATCAATGTAGTCAATCTCCTGATTTGTTTTGCTACTTCCAGCAATAGAAGTTTTTTATCAAACACCTAAAATGCCTTACTTGGGTAGCTTTTTCTGCACTATACAGAAGGAGCCCATCTATCCACATGCCTAAACATCTGTAAATATAGTAATTACAAGATTTAAAAAAAATAAAATTGTATGTGCTGTAACTTTCTATGCAAAGAGTTTGCCAGAAACCTTCACTCTAGGCTTGGCTATGCTAAACAAAAAGTGTCGCAACAAAACATTCCTTACAATTCTTTGAATTGAGGCGCTTGTACAACCGCCTGACAAGCCCAGGGGCAAAGGCTGGCAAATGCAAAGCCACTTCTCGCTCCCACAGGCTTTGTGATCAACTGGCTGTGGTCTCTTAGGTTAAGTTCTTAGGAAAATAAAATGCTCTCTGCCCATCAAATAAACATTTTTCCTTGTTCACGTAGAAGCCCTGCCTTGGCCACTGCTTGCCCTGCAACTCGTGCGGAAAAAGAGGAATGTATGCTGCAGATGCTGCCTGCTGAATGAGGCAAGGCTGAATGATAAAGGAGGCGGAGATCCAAGTAACTGGGAAGTGGGAATTCACTCCTTGTACGGGGATGATAAAAATAAATCTTGAGCCATTCTGTCATCTGACCTTTAGGCTGAATGACAAAGTGATATTGATGGGTGGAAAGCACGTTATTATGTCATTCGTTAGAGAATGTATTGTAACATAAGCCTGAGATTGCATTAGCAAGCATGACTTTGCCCTGACTCTAGAATACTTCACCTATCAATAAACATATTTGATCACTTTTCTTATGACTAAAAATTAGCATTGTCAGCATTTCCTCTGTATTGGTGCTTACAACTTGGAACTCTTAGCTTGGTTTTCATGATGATTCTTTTTCAACCCAAATAAAAAGATAATCCACTCTTTTTCTGTCTTCTATTCAAAGAAAACCCAACTCTTTAGGATAGTCTCTCTTTTCTTTTTTAGATAATTAAAACCACATTTAACATAAGTTTGCAAAAGTTCTTTATCCATGCAAAGCATTGCACATGGCGCATCTAATCTAACTCCTACTGCATTAAGAAAGAGACAGTCTCCTATAGTGGTACTTACGATCAGTAAGTAAGGATACTTACTGCACTGATGCTTATGGCTGTGATAGTACAAAGAATGGAGCTTCTCCAGGAAGTTTAACGCTGTCACACATCCTGCCCCGCGGTGTCATGCTTCCTGTTGACTCCCCCTCAAAGAGAGACAGGAATCGGTGGCAAGGGGTAAGGAAGAAAACAAAAGCAATTTGAATTGAAGCTGAGTTAATGCTGTCCTTACTAGACACACTGTTTACAGTGATTGTCTTTAAAAAAAAAATGCATACACGTAAAAAACAGATCATCAGCACAAGCAGAACGTAAAAAGCATAAAAAGAAAGCCAAAGAAGTGAAATATTTTAGATACTCCTTCCATGTGTACTGCCTGGAAGGCAGGGAAATGAGGCAGGACACAGCACTGGGCAGAAGAACTGGATTTAGGGCAGGCTCAATCGCATTGCACTGTACCTTGTACACTTAACTATAGACAAGTATTTTAAGTTTCTATGTATTCCTTAAATTGTTCCTTCAGTTTTTTAAGGTATTCCTTAAGTTCTGCATGTCAGAACTGTGCAGCCTACAGCATGTGACTGACTTACAGCCCATGGACACCCTAGTCTATCTAACGTGAACATAGAAAGAAGTAATCACATTTTTGAATGAGGACATTCTAGGGAGGTGGCATGAAACTAAAAAATAGGCACTGTGTAGTGGGAGAGTGGAGGGTGAAGGGAGGGGTGGGAAAGGGCAAAGGGGGATAAACTAAAACTTTAGGGGGAAAAGCTAGGGACAGGAGGGGGGCTAAGGGGTATGCGACCAATGTGTGAGGGCAGGGAGAAGCAAGAATTCAAGCTGTCGAAGTGAGATCTGCATTAAAGACGTTGGTACGCATAATAGGAAAATAAGGAAGGGATGGACTGGCATAGTGGAAATGATGTGTATAGGGGCTTTTTACCCCTTGCCCCACAATCTGCATAACAAATTGGATGCACTGGAGAAACGGAGTCCCATCCTGTAGGAGCACTGGACTGGAGAAGGAAGGCATGGGAGTGGGAGGCTAATGCCACTTCACATAGGTCTAACCAAACTGCAATAGCTGTAGGACTAAACTGTTAGCCATAGAACAATAATAAAAAAATGGGGATCTCCTGTGACTGTCTAGTGCCCATGTTTAAAAATCTAGTTTCAGACCTTGAGGAAAGAGAGTCACGTTTCCAACAGAAGCCAACGACTGGTTGTCTTCAACAACCCACCTGTGTTTTTTGAGTTGCCCATCTTTCCTCTATATAGTCATCTTCTGCCGCTTCCCAAACCTGCCATGGGCAGTCTTGCAAGAAGGATGGTTGCTGACAATGCACGTACCATTCTGTGGCTTTTTTTTTTTCTCTTCTTTACACTTTTCTTTAGGTCTATACATAACTAGAAGTGTTTCCAAACTGACAGGAGTAAACAGAAACTTAGCTGTCCCTGCAAATTTCTGTCTTCCAGTTAGTCGTGTAGCATCACCAGGTGCTGCTAATGGAGCTGAGCTTGTTACTGAAGAAGCAATGCTATTTGGGATAGTGCATAACAGATTGACCAGAATTTAAAATTTAAAAAAAAAAAAAAAAAAAAAGACAGAGGTGCTCTGTGACCTTTGCATTTAAGACAAGCACAGCACATTGAAGTTTGCCACTCCCTGGTACCCACACAGTGTTCGTGTCTTCTGGAATGGAGGATGAAAGATACAAACACTGCTGATTCCTCACTGCCCTGGGGTGATATTGCCTTACCTATATCACACGGATTTCTTTCCAGGTAGCCTGCTTGCACAAGCACAAAAGCATGCTAGCAGGCACTGTGCCCATACTGGAGAGACTATCCTGAAAGGAGGAGTATGAGGCATAAGCTGCACATAAGTGCTTCCTGTTCTCCTCAACAAATAAAAGAGAAGCTCTCACAGTTCTTGTTCTTCCCCAAGTCCATCATCAGTGGACTTCCCCTCGTGACTCCAGAACCTTGTCCTTGAACCGAGTAGTTCTTTTTAAGGGGAGTGGAAAGAAGGGGAACTGGATTATAATTCCAGTGAGGAACTGGAAAAGAATGCCTCATCACATTTGCCATGGTATCTCTCTCCATCGTTTTCCCATCTCTGTCTTACTGTTCCACAATGTTTCTTGTTAACATGAACAGAAAGTCCCTGCCTACTTCCAGAAATATCTGCCTGCTAATATTCTTCAGGGTGTGAACCCCCAGGACATGGCATATCCACCCTGGAAGACCTAGAAAGTGCTTTGAACATCGTAGGCACTGGTAGTCTAGAAATAGTTTAGTGAGAAATCAGGAAAGCCAGAACAGGTAAAGAGGCTGGGAAGCATATAGAGCAAAAGAGAGAAAATGCGGGTGGGGGGTTTTCCTAATGCTGGTACAACAGGCAAATGAAGGATACTAAGCTAGCTGTTCATAATTCTATCTTGGAAAACACAAGGTACTTAAATGTGAGAACAGTGAGGACCTGGAACAGACTTAAACCTGGAGTATTGGTGGGACATAAACTGCTTTTAAGATAGAGGTGGATATACACAGGATCAAGGTGACCAAGAAGGTCCTGCCCAGTCATCTCTTCTCAGGAGTAGAAATACACAAAATTATAAATGCAAGATATAAACCAAAAGAGAATAGAGAGGAGTAAATTGAGAGAGAGGAGGAGTGCGAGAAGGAACGAGTGCGTAGATTAATTTGCATTGGAGAGGAAATTTTCAATGGAGGAGTTGGAACAAGTGCAAGTTGGACATTTATTAACATTTCCTGTGGTTTGAAACACTCATTTACACCAGCATAGAAACACTGAATATGGAGAGACATTTGGGGCACAGCTTATACACACATACTGACAGGAGACGCTTGGATTGATTGGGTGCCAGAAGAGTTAAAAAATCTAACAAAAATTCTGCAGATACGATTAAAAGCTAGTTGGAGAATGAACTGTTTCCTTCAGTAAGAGAAAGTTGGGCTTATCATAAGCACTAAAGAGCAACAGTGGTAAGTCGTGCGGTGATTTGTGGAAGCCAACAGACTCAGTGTTGGGCACTAATAGATGACAATTGTGCAAATGAAGTGAGGTGAGTGTCATCAAAAACACCGAAATCTTTCTGGCAGCATCTTGTGTGAAAGGGTAGAGAAAGGTCTTGTATAGCAGAGTCATCAAGCAACATCAGAGTCCCTGGGATTTCAGCCAGGCTGGAGGCAATTTTTTGATAGTATCTAGAGGCTAAATCCAACTCAAAGGACATTCATTTATAATGAAAACAGCCTTTATGAAAGTCAAGTGTTTTTGTTTATAAATACCTAGAGCCACACTGCATCCAAAGAAATCTAGCTGTGCCATGATCCTGCCATTCATACTCAAACGCATGCACAAGGAATTCTGGTTTTGGATCTTATTTTCTTAAGTGCTTGCCAGATATTTCTATCATGCTGTCTGCCTTTTACAGAGAAATATGCATTCCCTAGAAGTCCTCTTTACAGTGACTAAGCCTATGAGGCATGGGAATGTTGAGAATGCCAGAAAAAAAGACCACTAATTGTTGAAAACAACTATTTTTTTAAGAAGTTGCCCATCTTATATAACAGATAACAGAGGAACTTCACTGCAACAGCAAATCAAAGGGGGTATGTTAAGATTTCTGATCAAGCCTAGACAAGAGATATTATCATATTATTGTATTACTGCCAAAACTATAGCAAGGATGAGGTAAGAGAGGCGCCAACTGAGGAATATAAGTCCAAGTCCTCGAAGCGATGGCTGCTGCAGGTGGAAGCGGCGTGAGGGTTAGCAGGAGACAGCTACAGACGAAAGCAATCACAGCAGGAGACAGAGGAGGAGGGGAATCCAGAGGAATGGGAGCTGCCCCAAAATACCCCACTACCGTTCTGCAAGGTATATAGTATTGAGTAACAACAAATTCAACACTCTAGTGTACAAATGAAAAGCCTACATTGGTAAGCTGCTCCAGCATAGACCAGGTTGGGTATTTTACTGTGGACAACTGTGAAAGCAGCTTTTTATATTTTAGGTAAAGTTGACCTGGACTCATGTGCTTTTCAAGCAGTAAACATACATCAATGGGCAGTGCATCAGCTTGAAAAATTATTTAAGCTAAATAGTATCAATTTCTTTCACGTAGAGTATAGTATCGTGGCATTATTAAAAGGGATAACTGGAGATGAGAATTGCAGGTGGCATGCTGCTGGCCACTTAGGTCCACAGAAATGGATTTGCCCCACGTAACTTCAGCCATCTATGAAATGGGTGATTAATCAAAGCTGTCCTCCTTAACGAGCCAGTGGAAAGAGATGGGTAGCCACCTCCCCATACCCACATATGCTCTGGCTGCCAAGGCTGAGCCTGCTTGCACCTCTGCCGAGGAGGAAATGTTCGCAGTTTCTCCACCTTCAGACATGATGTGAACAATGGGCAGGTGTGGTCCCACCAGCGGGCTCAGACCCGCGCTCGCGGCCGAGACAGACGCACCCTTCATGCACCTCAGAGAGAGAGGAGCCTGTTTTCAGACGCAGCGGTCTGTGCTCCAGCAGCAGAGAGGTCACCATTTGCCATGCTCCCACTATTTACGTCTGCACCGACCCTCCGTAAGGCAGCAGGGGAGACTGGACCGATCTTGTGGGTGAGGGCCTCGCAGCTCTCCCCAACCCAAGCTGCTGGGGGTTATGTGCCAAAAGGAAAGGTCTCACAGCTGACTCCTAAATCTTCAGCTAAGATTGCAAAGCTGGCAGTTAAAAGGGGGGGAAAAAATTTTGCTTCCATTTGTAAATGTAGCATCACTCCAACAACGGTCACTGAGAGATGATAAATATCCATCCTCAAAGCAACATTGATACCTAGTCACTGTGTTTATACCAAGACCCATGTTTTGAACAATAAATGAAGTATTCTACATTCATTTATGCTAAGGGTTATTTGGCCAAAAGAAATATATCAAAGATGACAATTCTTTACCCAGTAGGATGAACACTGGACAGTTATTTCATATTGAAAAAATATCTACTGTATAATTTGCAAAATGTAGGAGAATATTTAAGGATTGGCTTTCTCTTCATTGACAGATATACAGTCTTTTCACATTATATGAGTTACATCAGGTCCTGCAGAGGGTTTTAAATCTATTAATGATATATTTTAAAACATTTTACTATCTTTTAACAGCATAGATTTGGTTTTTGATAAAATCCTGCACAACAGGAAAATACAGGAAGCAAAATCTGTTAAGCAATTAGGACATGTTTTTCACCTTTTACTTTTCATATATTTCCATATGACATTTGCGATGGACATGTTGCTTAGAATATTTTTAGGGAGGACTTTAAAGGATTTTGAAATATTTTGCTACCACTGAGTTCATTCAGAAGAGATCAGTATGCTCAGTGCATTGTAATTATTTCTCCAGTCCAAACACAGTTAAGATAATAGTTCTGAAGTCTGAATAACTCTTTACAGCGTATTTTCGTAAATACTCTACGGCGTTATGAAATAATTCAAAGATAAGAACCTTCATGAAGTACTTGCTGACATTTTAATCCCAAGCTGTCACTATGGGCAGGACATGCCTCTTAGAGATAGCGCAACTGGGACACTGCCCAGGTGATTTATAACTTTGCGCTGGTTCCTCCTGCTGGGATGGTCATATGATGTCCATGAAAAGGACAGTGACACACATCATTCTGTAGTAACCACCAAAGAAGCTGTATTTAGTGATGTCTGCACCCACAGTCCTCCAGGTGACGATTTTGTGTGCACGTGGGTTTGGAACAAGGAAAGAACCAGAGAACTGATGCTGGAGGGGATGTTTTATATCATCAGGGAAGTGCATTTTGTAAGGGCTTTGAAAGGTGATTAATTGCATTAAGGAAAAAAAAAAAAAAAAAAAGACTTTTTATGTACTGATGGAGGAACCTGCCGACTAGGCTTTTTGTTTTAATCAGTGCCTTTTGTTTCCTTCCGCCCTGGCTGCCAGCTTCATCCTGCAGAGCAGGAGCCAGGATGTCTGCTCACGGCTGTCTCGCTGCACGGCTGGCAGGAGGTGCTGATACCAAGCTGAAACCAATTCGCACCCTGCTTTGGGAAACCAGATGCATGGATGCAATTATGCTAATCAGTGGAGTTATGCCCCTCCCACTTTTCCCATCACTTCCAGCGGCAGTACTTTTATTGTAATTGAAGTAGTATTATGTCACGTTCGTTTTAATTTTCCATAATACCCCCTACAGTTGGTGTGTGTCTTCATAACTCAGGGCCCATTTTACAGATGACTCACGTAATAGTCAAAGTTATTAATTTATTACAAGACTGCCTGCAATCCCAATTTTTACAGTGTTCCTACATTGCTCACAGACTTAAAATCTGGAGCCACTCATACTACTCGTTAGTCGGGCAAAATAATTGGAAGCGTTAGTGTAACTATTGTTTTACAGGGCCCCGGGCCACAGCATTGCATGCTGGAGAGTCAGTGGAGCCTCTTGTCCCATCTTGGTGGCTCAGAGCTTCCCTGCCAGCCTTCGTCTGGGCCAGGAAGCACCTTTCTTCATGAGCAGTCCCGCAGGCTGCAATGGAGCGACTCTGAGGAACGCCTCTGTGCCACATGAGTCAGGACACCAGAATGTACCCCTTCGGTGCTAATTAAAGTCCACTTCACCCACAGGAATATACTTCCAATTAACATAGTAGCCCTGGAATGCACTGTGGGATGTGGAGAAGAGCAGGAGCTATTGCAGAAAAAAAAGTAATTGGAGCGTTTAAATGACAGGGCCCTCGTGATTAGTCTATGTCGACGTATGAATTATCCCACAATAACCTGGCTCCAGGTTCCAAAACAGATGCTCACATGAAGGTTATTCCAGGACTTCCAAGAGTTGGGCTTCTCAGCAGTCCAAAAATCTGAGGATATCAGGCTTTTTGGGTTTCCTCGCTCTTGAGCTTCCTACGTCACAGCATGGTCGACAGAATTTGCAAAGGACAAACAAATATGTCATTCAGAATGCTGTCCAGGAAAAAAAATCTGAAAATCTCCTTCCATGGGAAATCTCAAAGTTTATTTTTTTGTTTTGGAATGACTTTTTATTTTGGAATTTCACTTGGAATAGAGATTCAAAGAGGCTGCCAATTCAAGTCTCGGTTGTGATTCAGCTGTTATTCATCCATAAAATTAGTAACTTTATGTCCTCTTTTGTAATTCATAGAATTTTGTAATCAATTTATCATTACCCTTCCTCATCCTTCCTCACATACTATGCAAAGCACTATTCAGGAGAAAAAGAAGGAGAAGGCCAGAGTCTGCCTGAAAGACTGCTGAAGCCCAGGATGTTTATTTTTCTATGGAGCGCTAGTATATTCTGCTTTTTATTCTGCTTTGCTTAAGGAAATACTGTAACAAGCCCTTCCACCATTTTGCACCTAAAAGCTGTGAATCCTGTACTGAAGACCCACTTCAACAGGAAAACCTGTGCCATCAAGTAGTCCCCAGTATGTCCAGGACATTTGCAAACAATAACGACATCAGGCTCCCTTTCCTGCAGCTACATACATTGGCTTCAGATGCAGTTAAATTGTCTGCCTTCAAGTGGTCTTGCAATTAATATTCATAAAAAGCTGTGATTACACATTGCATCCACTGTGGTCTGTGCCTTCAAAACAAAGGGTCTCAACCCCAAAGAACTTTTTGAGTTTAGCAATAAAAAGGAGCACCCAAAGCAGTTTAAGGTGCAGCCAACTAGGAGAAGGGTGTTGGCACTTACAGTTCATATTCTTTTTGCTAAATCATTTACTTTTACAAGTATTTAAACAAGCACATGGTGACAGGTACACAACAACTTTTGAGTAGCTTTGTGTTTCTGATATTGTCATCATGTGACAGTGGTAAACACAGAAATGCTGTTGCCTGCAACAGCAAACAAGGAGCTCTTCGAGCAAGCTGCTACAGAAAGCTCTTTCCCTCTTTCGGCTTCTTGGTAAAGAGTCTTACCAGAGACTCCATCGGCCTTCCCCTTTCAGGTCTTCCTAGAGCAGACTCGAAGAAACAGAACAAATCTCACTGCTGTAACAGCCCCTGTTCCACTTTTGGACGGAAGGTATAAACGTGCAGCACCAGAATCTTGCCAAAAAGTATCTGGATTTGAAAAATATTATCAGCACCCTGTAAACCACAAGCCAGGATGACCCAGTCTTCAGCCTTGGTTAAACAGGTTGAACTGAGGGATCATGACTGATGGGCTGAATGAGAACAGCCCATGAGTCTCCAGAGGAAGATAGAAGCCCTCTTTGCCCCCTCTGCAGCCCACATACTTTGATGGATCTGCCCGTGTGGCAAGTAAAATAGAATTATTTTACACTGTTCCAGCGGAGTCTTCTCTTTCAGTTATTTTGATACTGCATTTGCTTTGCTTTACCTTGTCCTGTGATTTCCATCACTCTGAAGAAATTCGTACTTTGAATACACAACTATATCATTGTAATTTTTGGGGAAAGGGAGAGATGGAGGCAGCTGGTGGAGGAGAGCTAATGGTTTAGACAGACAAAAAAATGCAGAAGTCAGCACAGCTTACTAGCATCTTCAGGTAGTTCACTATTCATATTCAGGGAAGGGCACACTTCATTTCTTCCTCCCTGTTTTTGCTTGTTATTCAGCAAAATAATTCTTGTAATAACAAAAAAGGTCCTCAGCATATGCTTCACTGAGTGTATACATGAATCCCTTCAGCATATATGTAAAAACTTTCCAAATAGAGATGGGCTTTTCTTAAACAGGTTAGTTAGTCTGAAAATACAACATGGAGTGCCGATACAGATTTCCCTGTCTCCAAAAGGAACTCAGACTTTCTGTGTGTATTTTTCACACCCTGTTCCTTTTAGAGACAAACCCAGTGTCTTGTCTACACTACAGAAGTGTAAATGTTTAACTTTTCAATATATACAAGTGATAAACAATCAACTTCCTAATTTAGCTGGTAATAAAAGATGAATGTTGCGCCTTTCGCTTTTCCTAATTTAGCTTTTTGGGGGTCAACTGCTAAGTGCAAGCATCATCCTAGGTATGCAAAAAGGATCCAAACTTTTACTGACTAAGTGTGTTATTCTTCTAGTTGAAGATTAACTCAGTCATAAGCTCTTTCTTCCCTGAGAGAAATAGCTTTCAGATTTTTAAAAATATGCAAAATAAAGCTCAGCAGCTATTCTTCTATGTGAACACCTGCTTTACTTTTCCTGAAGCAAAAGATTATTTTGCTCTGTAAGAAGAAAGTGTTCTTTGTTGTAACGGCCATATATATATATATATATATATATATATGTGATTTAAATAATTTTGATTTAATTTTGATTGCAATTTTGATATGATTACTCAAATAAAATTTGAGTAATTGTTATCTTTTTCACTGCATGCTTTCCTTTCTCACAGATATGTTTGGCAAATGTATAAACATGCTGCAGTTTAAAATATAATAGAAAAACAGGCTATTACTTCATACTTCTGCATATATAAAAATAACATTATATGCATGGCCTGGTGTATGGCTTGGCTGGTGCTTACGTTCAGAAAAAAACAGTGCACAGACAAACACGTGATGTACATGCAGGTGCAATTCAGACATTATTTTTCAGCTCATTGTTGTTGACATCACATAGGAAGGAAAGGAATGAGCATGAGGACGTTTCTATGCAGATCGCCCAATCCCTCTGTGTTTCTCTGTTCCTCTCACTAACATGGAATGAAACACACTTATATTCATCTCAGGCTGATGTCAGATTTAGTCTCCAGTTAATATTTGCAAAGCATAGTAAAATGGAATATGCTAGACTAGGGAACTGTAGAATATTCTTATTTATTCATTGCCACATCTGTGGCAACCTTTTTGAAAATTTTCCATCGAATTATGCACTTATAATTAATTTTTTGTTAATTACAGTGGTATAGACCTGCATGTTCCCTTTAGTTATATTTTTTGTAGAAATGTGAAAAAAATTTTTTTTTTTATTATTATTTCCTTTTCCATTGGTGTTAATGTTAATGTTTTTCTTGTGATATTGCTCCCTCTCATCTCCATATACTCAGTAAAACTAAAGTAAAAATGCACAGCTCTTGGAATTAATACTGATAACTAAGTCCCCATAAAACCACTTCTCAGGCAAAGCTTTAAGGAGTGGAGTAATAGGTTCATTTAGCAAATACCCAAGGAACTTCCCAGATACTATTATTAAGATGTTACTATATTTTTAGGCTAGCTACAATTCACTTGTGTGCTCTTTGCTGCTGTACCTTTTGATTTTTTTTTAATGATGCACACTCAATCTATCAGACCTATAGAAGTGACAAAAGGAAGCTGTGGAAGAGGTTAACATCTGAGAATGAAGAAGCTAACAACTATTGCAAACACATGATGCCTATTATCTATTCCTGTAAACCTTCCTAGTTGATGAGTCTGATGAAAACCATGTGAAAATGTAAACGGGAGTGACCACCAGCATCCCCATGACATGGAATAACAGTTATAAGATTTGTAAGAGTCTGCTCTGATTTAAGGCATTGTGTTTGGAAGATGATTCCTGGTTTAATTTTGAGAGGGGATGCTGGGTGCACAGCCCATTTCATTGTATTGTTACGAGCAGTTCATCCCTCTTTATTCTTTACAAAGAATGTCTCATACCACCAGCAGTTTCACGAATGGAGGGCTGTAGGAACTGCATTCATTTCTGAGACTCACCACCGAGGGCAGGTCATAATGAGAGCTGAAAGAAATGGCTGGAGAAAATGGCCAAGATGTAGCAATTTAATAGCTTGTATATAAAAAATAACATGGCACTCAGAGCTCTGTCTCTTGGCAATTAGTGAAAGTGCAAGGTGATTATAGCTCTGTTACGGCAGAGGTCTTCCCCTCTCAGTATTCCCAGGTTACCATTCAGCGCTTTCACGTACCTGCAGCACTGTACAAATTACCATCCTTTGCTAGGAAATCCCTTTAATTTGCATTGAATTAGGTCATTGCCCAGTTGGCTTTCCCACAAGCGCAGGAAAATGCATAGATGCTTAGGAAAAGAGAGAAAGGACGCTTCCTATTTCCCAGAGAAGCAGAGGCGGGCAAGTAAAATGTCTGAGAAATGACACTAAGCGTAAAACAATCCTGCTTTTCTACTTCCAACGTGTTTTCTTATTCCCACTGATCTACACTGCTGCTCAAAAGATAACACTGCTCAATGTAAGTATAACCACAGAACCAATCGAAGACAACAAAATATATACAGCTGCATATTAAAAATGACAGGCGTAGCAAATTAAGCCATAATTAAAGCACAGCACAGCTTCACAAAGGTGGCTTCGTACATTAACACGGGCGGGAGAGCAGCTATGGCGGTGGCTGCTCGCATCCTTCTGCTGCCGGCTTGCACCGGGTGCCTCCGCCGCCTGCTGAAGCCCTGGGTGTTGAGGCGGTGTCGGAGGCAGGAGTGTAGGAGTCCTAAATAACACTTAGCTCCTAATCTTGCCAAAGTGCTTTACAAACACGAAGCTAGTCTCACGGCAGCATGGGGAGGTAGGTGTTATCTCCTTCTGCCCAAAGTCAAATGACTGGTGTAGCCACATGTGGAGTCACCAGGGCAGGGCCAAAGAGCGAATACGGAAATAGCTGATTTTTTGCCTTATTCCAATTGCTGTCTGTTGAAACCATCCCTAACTGCAGACTCAATTTCTTTCATCAGAAACTGAATGGCAACATTCCCCATGAATGCCAGACAGTGCCTTAAACGCAGCCCCTTCAATCCAACACTGAGGAACATCTAGCATTTAAGTATTATTTTATTGCCCGTCAGAGCTTGTTGCCTACTATGGCGTCAACCAGACTTTCCATCTCGGATTGTAAAACTGAATCCATGTGACTCTCGGAAACTGACAGTGGCACCAGCCAGTTTTACAAATCAGAAAAACCTATTTTCCAGCTATTTTTTTCCAAGCAGCGAGGGAAGTCCACCAGCAGCAAAATGGCTGCTTATGTAACCAGCCTCAGTTAACTGGGGCTGGGTGTACATGTTATTATTTTTAAACATTTAATTAACATTTCTAAGAACCTCCCACAGGTTCTTAATGCTCCATGTCACACTTGAGTTGCCCTTCATAGATGAGAATCTGAGAGAACAAGCCCCGTACCCGTTTTGGAAAGAGGGACACTGTCAAGTGTAAAAAACCTGTATCAAAGTTTCTTACACTTTTAATGTCACTCCTGTTTTACAAGTGCCTCTCTCAAGCTGTTAAACAGCAGCTGTTTTCTTACAGGGACCACAGCAGAAGAGGGACTTGAAAACGCATTACAAGAAGATGAGGTGACCTCAGGGGGCTTCTTCCATGCAGAAGAGGATGCCACGAAGGAACGTGTTATGGAGGGAAAGGGGAGAATAAGGTATTGCAGATAAAAGAGCTGCAAGAAATGCAACCTACTGACATTAAATCTTAATCTTCCTGACAGGTGCTTGCCTAGTACAACACGAATATTTGTTGATTTTCAGTTCGGTTAAGAGTCAGTGAGGTCTTAACAAAAGCTATAGGACTTGCTTGAACTAATGCATTCCCCAGCCCAGTAGCTGTAGTGAAGCAGAAAATCTCTCTTGGAAAAGTCTTTTGTTTGGATTTTGAAGTTACTTGTGAAGGAAAAGCAATCTTAGGCAAATTGTTCAGGGGTTATTTTCCTTCCAAGTTAAGATAGTTTCAAAGATCTATTGGGATGAGTCTGGGATGCTTGTGTTGTCCTTTAAACTTGTTTTTCACACTGCATCCTCCTTTGTGCGTATTATTCTAATGGCATTTTCATAAACATTGCATTTATCTCAGCATGTTCTCAGCCTGTGAAGACCTGTACTGCGCAACTGTCATAAATGACAGGACTGCATCTGAAGACAGCAGCAATAACATCAGGCTCTCCATACAGAATCCTATTTTTAAATTTTTCTTTGTTGAGAGGGGAGGGGGTTTCCTGTAAGTATAATGAAGTGGTGGTTGGCTGCGTGCTACAAATAATTTCTCATGCAAATTTTACCCAAGGTTGTGTGTAAGCTTCTCTTATAGCCTTGAATGGAGAAAATAGTGTCGTCTATACAGGGACAATAGTTCATTTACAAAAAAAAAAAAAGTAAATAAAAAAAAGTGATATGTCATCTTCATGACAAAAAGGATAAAATAACTTTCTCCAGAGAAATAAGCATGTGAGAATAACATACCAACTGCAGTTTGTGCAACACAGCTCTAATCCACCTAATCCAGAATCCATAGGAATCTGTGGGAACCACCCCGTAGCCATCAGTGTGCACTGGGCCAGGCTCGGGGGTTTCTGAGCATCAGCTCTTGAGACCCGCAATTCTAATCCTGCTCCCCTAATGCAGGAGAGAAAAATCTCTGTAGTTCACTATAGTGCAGCAGTGAGCATCTTCAAAGTCCTGCAACAAGCTTCCCAAAACCTTGTTATGCCACTCAAGAAACAGTGGGAAACAATACTCTAAAATAGTGTTTAATTTAATCATTGAATCTCTCTGCTAAATACAAGGAAGATTCAGTCATTCATTATTTACTCCAAAAGTGGATTAAAATCTGCCCACCACTGAAATCAAAACAAAGCTTCTCAACTAATCTCAGTAATAAACACTCCAGTCATTTCTTTCAGGTCTGACAATTTATGTGCTGCAGTCAAAAAAATTATTATAAAAGTTAATTAGCTCAGTACAGTTAATTGATGTGTTCTGTAGCATCCTTAGAATTTAAATTCTGTAATATTGAGTCATAAATTAAATAAAATGAAGAAACATATCTTAATTCTTAATCCCATTAACATGCACTGTATTTTAAGCATGAGCGAGCCTGAAATTCACAGCAGACATTTCATGAATAATGAGATCTGGAAGATATATTTGTCATAGCCACAGAAAGAGCTTGGTAAAAACCAAGCCTGACAAGTTAATTAAATAAGTCTGAATATACTGGATGGTAAGAATATTTGCCAGCATTTAGGTATTGTATATAGCTTTAAAAATTATTTTGGTGTATAGGAAAAAAAAATAAGACAAATAAGAAAATCTACAGCATATGGAATTACAAATCTTGACAAAAATGTAGTTAAATATTTAATGCCTACTGGATGCAATTCTTCATGCTTTTTATACAAAATTTCTTTCTCAGAAAACTCAGCCAATATTTAAAAGCATATTTGCATAAATGGCTTGGCCTTACAACCCTTTAACCTGATGAGTCATTCCAGATCATGCTAAAGCTTACTCACAAGGAAGAATGTAATTTTTGGATCCTTAGCTTCTGACCTCACAAAGTATGATGCAAACTTTACTACCATGAGTGAGAAAACTAAGTGCAGTACGAGGGTGCTGGAATTTCTTGCTGGAAGAGATGGAGCTCTAGTGCTCTGTCATAGGTAGCTCGCACTCCCCGCCGACTACCACCTCCATCCACATGAAAAGCTGCTCAAGAGGATCAAGCACTTGCAAGACCCAGCCATAAGTGTTGTCTCCTAAAGGACCTAGTCTGGCAGCACGCCGAATCTTCTCCAAACCAGCTATATACCTCCAAACTTTCACTAAGGTGTTTTATTAGAGGGGTGGCATTGCCAGAAACTGCATTCCAAAACATGAAATCTTTGCCTTCACAAAGATCATGAGATGTTTATGTCTCTCCCTCTCCCTCTCTCCATCCATATAGACAGATACACACGGATGCACCCATCCATACCATATACACATATACCTCTGGGTGTATGAATGTGTATCTAGATGCACATTAAAGGTGGGTTTGTTTGCTTTCTCTTTTTCAGGCATCTGGAAGCCTGCAGTTTCAAATACTTCCATGATGGCTGCCAACATCATCCTTTGACAGGAGAGGAAGTAGAAGAGGGAAGAATGTCATGAAATCCCATGACTCAGGAAGCTGGGATTTAAGATAACACCTTGTCATTCATAAAGAACCTGTGAACATTGGCAGTGACTGAACCAAGCCCACAGCACAAGTTAGCAATGCTTACATGGTTTCCCATTTTGAACCTTTGTATTTTGAAGTATATTTTTGCTACTACAAAAGAGCAGCTAATAAGAAACTTGGTATTTCTGTGACATTAAGAAACTGTGATCATTTAAGTATTATTCATCTTTCAGACTAATAACTGACTACCAACTATTTCACCAAAAGCAATATTTTGGTGCGATTGCAGGTAAAGGTTTGACCCCTGGCTGGTTGGTTGTTGGCATGCAGCAAAAGGTAAGTTTTGTAGGAGTTGTCCCAAGTCAATTTACTGATACCGGAGTGCCACGTCTCTAGTAGAACCATGTGGCCATAAAACCTCCCTGCAGTTGTTGCCTTTGCAGTGGACCCTGTCCAGATCCTCCCTCCCAGCACAGAGAACATAAAAGAAGATATATTGCAGCCTGGGACGCTCTATTCTATAGCTAATTTTTCTGCTGGGATCAAAGCTGACAGTGAACTCCGATGCCTTTTTGTGCTCTTTCCTTGTAATAGCTCCTTGACTGGAGATGAGGGCTCTTCCTACTGTTTCAGAGGCGAGACTACCATGCTGGGGAGATGACTGGTACTTTCTCCACTCACACGTATGCTCCCAAGGCAGAGTGTTTACCCCTGCTCTTCCGCCACGTAACAACTTGGGGCTGCATTAGTAAATAAAGCAAGCGCCGAGCCTGGAATGGGAGGTTAATCATCCTGGAAACTCAGCAGTTTTAGTCATGGTGTAAAATCTCCCAGGACAGCATTCCTTTCTGAAACCTGATCCCGGAGAGAACAGCTTACAGAGCTGAAGAGATGCCAGGCAATGATCTACAGCCCTGGCCTTCCTGAAATGTATTCCTCCCCAGCATCTGTAAGCTGTCAAGTCATCCGTGTAAGCCTCACGTATGTGTAATACATCCTTGAGCCATGACTTTTCTCCTGTGGTTCAAAGCCGTGTTTTCATGTGGCTCTGAGGGCTTTAACTATGCACAACGTTGGGTACAGGTCCAAACAAAATAATTTTATATCGGCTTCCCTGGTTTTAGAGGATAGCTTATGTCCTGCTTGGCTGAGTGAATGGAAATGTTTGGGAATCGCCCCAACAAACCTCTTGGAAGCTGGAAGTCTGAATGCTACGGCTAAATCTGGGCTATCACACGGTTATGAGCGTAATCAGGACCATACATCTGAAGGATGTCTTCAGCAATTTCCGGGAAGTTTGGATCTGCCACAAGAATTGCAAAATTTTTGAAAACTGAATACTCTTTCTGTTCAGACCTGTTAATACATACAGTAAAATTGTTTCTAGCTAAATAAATTTCAAAACCTTTAATGATTTGGGAGTTTTTCTTCCAGATTTTGGAACCAGGGGTGGAGAAAGGAGGGAGAGAGAGAACTTCTCCTTAGAAACTTAGGCATTTAGACTTTTAGCAGCATTAATCTGATTCCCAAAGAAATTGTAGCCTAAATCATAAATCAACTAAAATAAATGAACTAATTTGCAGAAGAGATTTTGGTGCTGAAATGTTCAATCTGTGTTTGGGATGGATGTACCATGTTTAGGACTTTTAGCCAACCTCTGAAATTAATGTGCATTTTTTCCATTTGAGCTGTTATGCCATAAATTCAACCTCACCATTGCAATCACAAGTTGCACAGAGAGCAAAGCAGCGCTTAGAAACAGAAGGCAGCTCTTCTGCATGGGATCGGGCTGGCTGCATAGAGGAAAGGCGTGGCTGTCTCCAGGTGCCCTATTTCCTGGATAAAGTTGGACAAAAAATGTAATTACTTTCATGACTTTATCAAATGTTTCAAAAGGCTCTCTAAGGGTAGTACTGCTTATAATAGCATCCTGAAATGTCAGCGGAAGGCACTGCTGCTAGCAAGGAATATCTGTAGCTCGTGGTTCCCTTTTTTACAATCTGGTTACCAAACCCAATACTGAACCTACTGTGGTTTCCCACAGTTGTTGATCCTAGGATCTAGACGTACGGTATACCTTTAATTACTGATATAATTATTCCTACCAATGTATGGGTTATATTATAGAATCCCATAAACTACATAATTGTCTACAGGTAGCATTCATGTCATTATCCATGTATCATAGGGACAAAACCACATGCTCTTTACTAAAGAAGTCTTTCGTGTCATTTCTGTACACTTGTCTCCAAAAATTCTCCAGGAAATACCCTTCAAGATTTAAAGAGGTACAACTTTTATTTGCTGGCCTTTTCTTGACTTCACATGGAACCAGCGACTGCCTCATCTAAGAGCAAAGCCCAGCCCTTACCAGCATACTTCCTGCTCCACATTAATTGTCTCATCTTCATCAGGCATTAGGGGTGGCTTGTCAGAGGTAGGATCATTCTGGGTTGCAACGATAATACAGGGAATTTTCAGCACACAATGCTATTGGAATTTTTTTCCCCTGCTAAAACAGACAGTGAGAGGTCACCTTACATTCAGGGTTGTCCTACACTTTGGTAAATATGGTGCTCTGCAAAAAAATCAGCTAATTAAAACTGCAGGCAGTTTTCTACTGAAAAGCATGTTTTCAGTTTGATCAGCATGATGGCCTCCCAGGACAGATAACTTATACTACTTGGTATTTACATTAGGATCTTCCCTTCCTCCTTCTGAGATTACTGAAAACATGACATGTCTACAACACTCTCTGTAGTCTTTGAAAATTATTTACAAATGGCATAAAGGGATCTGGGGCCACTCATATTTGTCTTGAGTCCTTTCCAATTAAAGAATTCAGGCAGCGTGAAAACTTCAGCTGTATCTGCTTATCTGTCAAAAGAAGCCCGTGACCAAAAGCTGTTCAGCAGTCAAGCACAAAAAGTGGTGGGACAATGGAGATACAGAAAATTGTCAGAGGAAGATGAGCAGAAAGCACAACTTTGTGAACACCCAGAAAAAGTCAATCTCCCTGTTAGAGCTAGTGTTTCCTCCACTTCAAATAGTTGTATTTAAGTGATTTCTTTTAGCATTTTTAAAATATAGGTGGTTTTGGTTTTCATTCTTGGTTCCATAGGAATGGAATAGATTAAAGAACTGAAACATACATGTATCAATCCTTCAGCAACATGAAGCGTTTAGCTGCTTATTGGTTTTATATAGTACTTGCAGAAGTATCTAGTAGCTGGAAGAATGAGCAAGAGGAACAGTCTATGATTCATCTCATGATCACCTTAGAAAATAATTGCTTTTATAGTTAGGTCTTTTTTTTTTTCTTCATATAACCTCCTGGGTTCCTCTTGCATCAGAGGATGCATTTACTGATAAGAAAAAGTTTACAGTATGCCAGGTAAGAGGAAGGTACTTGGATTACCAGGTGTGACAGGATCAGAGCTGGAGGCTGCCAAAGCACCATCTCCCTCCTCTGTGAAAGGAAAGTACTGGAGTCACACCACAGGGACAGGAGGCGCAACATAGCAGTCCCAGAGCAACACCAGATGGCTGGGCAGTCCTCAGATATCTTTGGCAACAGGGGATCAATAACTCTCACACTCAGAATGATGGAAAAAAAAATAAGAAAACTGGCCTTCCTTCAGCAAGAAGGAGACAGGCACAGATAGAGGGGTCTTGGACACGCGTCCAGTATTTCTATTCATGAGCCCAGAAGGCCCTGCTTACTAAGCAATTTCCCCTTCAGGGAAAGTAAAAAGGCAGAGCCTTCTGCGTAGAGCCTATTAGACCACACTCATTGTTTAGAGCCATCTGATACCCCGGGAGAAGAAGAAAGCATTCAAGTATCTGAAATCATCAGAGTGAGGACTGTAAAAGAGAACAACTAAGTTATCAGGTGATGGCACATGCTATAATTGCTAGATCGTACTGAAACACATTCAGCAGCTGGTATTTTACCAGCATTACTAACTCTAGTTCCCCCATAGACATAAATGAATAAAAAAGCTGTCTGCTGCCTACAAATCTGAGATCACAAGCCAAGGGCCTCAGAAAGGACTTTTGCCCAAAATGTCTGCGTTTTATTACAATGGTAGATATACACCATAAATAAAACGAATTAAAATATTCATTTGCTTGGTCACTAAAACTAGCCATCAATATGCTTCTCGAAGTATGAATAGATGTGGACTGATGCCAAGTGAGTCACAGAAATAATAAAATAACGCTGTTTATCTTTGCACGTCAGCCATTATGCTATATGAAAGTCATTCTACATCACAGAGCTTATCGAGTTAAATGAGATTCTACTGCCACAGTAAGAAATTATTCTAGGCCTTTCTTTTCTGTGAAGAAGTAAAAAAAGAGAACAAAAACCCATTACGTACAATTCTAATGTTAATCTTCATAAGAACATCTATTTTACTCGAAGCAAAGACTTAAACAAATGTTTTATTGCAAAAGTATTGGTAACCCACCTGGATCAGTGCCTTAGATTACTCTACTAATCTTTGACCACACAGCAACCATAAACCAAACCAGCAGAGGTATGAGTCAATATTCTTTCACTCTGACAATGAGGACAAGACAGTTTGGCAAACTGCCTCGGTTGCTGTTTGTCTACCGAGAAAAGTATATTAGCAGCAAGCCTGGCCACCCAAAAGCAGGACTCTGCAGGTCTAGCTCCCAGTTCAAGGGCCAGATTCAGGCTTGGAAGAGTCTTGTGAGCCTCTTGTCGTTGCCTTGGCTTGACTTAAGCATTCCTCTGCACAAAACCTGTGCATGGCTTTAACTCAACTACTACATTTCTGGCAGCTCAGTTGCCTCTAGGTTGCAGCCCCCAGTCCCTCCTCTCTCCTAGGTAGGTGAGGGAATAAGTAGTTTAAAATGATTAGGCCAGACACCACCTCCTCCAAAAGAGGGTGCTGTATTTTATTAATAACATGCTATGCAGCTTTGTACTGCCATTGCGGCAGTAAAGGAGGGCAATGCTGCTTTTCGTGCCGGCCATGTTACTGCCTTTCCCTGGTAGCCTTTGCATACTTCACACCCGTGACAGTGGGCTCAAAACAGAAAAAGCATTTCTTCTTCGAAGAAATTTGTTGGCCTTGAGTAGGAGGGCTTTTCAGTCACTGAGGTAATACTCTCTGATGGTAAAGGGAAAGCAGTACAACATTTTGACAGTGCTTCTGGATGGCAAGGCCAAAGCCTTTTGCCACAATTTTTAATATGGAGGCTGTGCATCTTGCAAAGCAGAGTCATATAAAACTTTTCTTCAAGTGGAGGAAGGAAAAAAGCAGAAATGTGGCTCCTTGGAAATGCCGAATAAACAGCAAACCAAAAAGCGGCAATACGGCAACCTCCACAGAGGCGTTTATTTGCATTGAGGAAGGTTTTGCTGGGGGTTTCCCTCTACTTCTGGTCAGAAGATGGTTTAAGTGAGGCAGAACTTCGCGTATTGAATTCCGAATGAGTAATACAGGAAGACTGCGTGCCCAGGGAGAGGCCAGCAGAAACTCTTGTATTAACATTTACTTTGAAAAGAGTTTGCACAAAGGCAACTCATAGTTTGTTAGCTGAGGAAGATAACGTTACTGATAATTCCATGGACAGGGCATGCCATGACCGGGCTCTAAACATTGAGACAGAAATTTAGAGTGTTTCTCTAAAGGTATCAGCTGTGAATTCCCAGCCTCAGGGTGAGTCATTCAGACCAGATGCAGCATTTCAAGAAATAATTTCTAGTGAAGTGACTAAAGAGTTGGAGGACACCCAAGTGCAATGCATTCATAGGCATCCCATGGGTCAGATGAAAGAAGCTGTTTCTTAAGGGGGCTCTGGGACAGATGGTATTTGCAGATGATGTAGAGACAAAGGCCAAAGGAGGCGGAGTTGCCCAAACCGAGGGAAGCCTCATCCAGAAAACAGGAGCTGCAGAGATGTTGGCATACAATGACTGGAGCAACACGTGTGAAGAGCTGTCCAGACACCTGCTGCTCTCTACAGAAATCAAGAGCTGAAAAGGGTTGTGATTTGGTGAAAATATGACCCACGAAAAATACTTAGGAGCTAAAGGGGAAGAACTTAATGCCAGAATAACACTGGGAGCTACTAATGACTGGCTGATGCAGACACCAAAAGAAATTAATCTCTCGTCAAATTTGGTGTGTGTGGAAATTCAGTGGATTACGTTGTGTGATCAGTATTTCTGTTGCTATTGTACTGAGACTTGCCTTCACCTAGGGACCCCAGAGGTTCTGGGCTGCTGAAGCGAATAAATGTGCTCTGGAGCAGAACTGAACCTCTCCACAGAAAGCTGGCAGGAAGAGATGTGGCTCCAGGGAGTTGTTTGGGCCTCAGGTGCTTCTAGACTGAGTATGGAGTGACAAAGATTAATTGCTCCCTGTGATCGCTCTAAACTAGTTCATTGTGCAATAGTATGCCTAAATGAACCTGTTGAACTACAGCTGTGCCGTCAGGTTTTCTCCTTGTCAGTGTGCTGCCTCACGTGGCATCAAAGGTTGAACTTCAAGTAAAAACAAAAATTGTGATTGACATTACTAGACCCTGAGGACAATAGCCAAATGTTTCACAGCATGTCATGGCAAAGAAGTGTGAAACATTTGATGGCCTTCTACAATGGCGTTACAGCATTGGTGGATAAGGGAAGAGCAACCGATGTCATCTACCTGGAGCTGTGAAAAGCATTTATCACTGTCCAGCATGACATTCTTGTCTCTAAATTGGAGAGACATGGATTTGATGGATCAACCACTCAGTGGACAAGGAATTGGCTGGATGGCTGCACTCAAAGAGTTGCAGTCAACAGCTTGATATCCAAGTGGAGACCAGTGACAAGGGGCATTCCTCAGGGGTCAGTACTTGAACCGGTGCTGTTCAACATCTCTGTTGGTGACATGGGCAGTGGGATTGAGCACACCCTCAGCAAGTTTGCCGATGACACCAACCTGTGCGGAGCGGTCAACACCCTGGAGGGAAGGGATGCCATCCAGAGGGACCTGGACAGGCTGGAGAGGTGGGCCCATGCAGACCTCATGAAGTTCAACAAGGCCAAGTGCAAGGTCCTGCACCTGGGTCAGGACAATCCCATACACAAATACAGGCTGGGCGGAGAATGGATCAAGAGCAGCCCTGAGGAGAGGGACTTGGGGGTGTTGGTGGATGAGAAGCTCAACATGAGCTGGCAATGTGCGCTCGCAGCCCAGAAAGCCAACCACATCCTGGGCTGCATCAAAAGCAGTGTGGCCAGCAGGTCAAGGGAGGTGATTCTGCCTCTCTACTCTGCGCTGGTGAAACCCCACCTGGAGTACTGCATCCAGCTCTGGAGCATAAGAAGGACATGGACCTGTTGGAGCAAGTCCAGAGGAGGACCACGAAGATGATCCGAAGGCTGGAGCACCTCTCCTATGAGGAGAGGCTGAGACAGTTGGGGCTGTTCAGCCTGAGGAACAGAAGGCTTTGGGGACATCTTACAGCAGCCTTCCAGTACTTAAAGGGGGCCTACAGGAAAGATGGGGAGGGACTCTTCATCAGGGAATGCAGTGATAGGACGAGGGGGTAATGGTTTTAAACTGGAAGAAGGTAGATTTAGATTAGATATTAGGAAGAAATTCTTTACTGTCAGGGTGGTGAGACACTGGCACAGGTTGCACAGAGAAGTTGGGGATGCCTCATCCCTGGAAGTGTTCAAGGCCAGGCTGGATGGGGTTTTGAGCAAGCTGGTCTAATGGAAGTCATCCCTGCCCATGGTAGGGGGGGTGATCTTTAAGGTCCCTTCCAACTCTAACCGTTCTATGATTCTATGACTCTATGATCCCACTTTGTCTAGAAATTAGGGAAACATTCACAGAAGACAAGGAATAGATGCTAATGCTCTAATACATCCAATTTTCCTTAAATTTACAAGGATCTGAGCAATGCAACTGGGTGTAGTATCATGTGACATACCACAATGTGCCCTTGCATCTTTTTTTTTTTTCTTGTCACAGTGGGTAACTGTGAGGGATTACATGAGGTGGTGGAAAATGGCCTGACCGCATCTACATCACCTTGAACTTCCCATACGACAACTATTGAAGAAAAAATAACCCCTCAACAACTTCCCCAATAACTGAGTCAAAGCTCTGCAATAACTATGAGAAACGCAATTCAAAATAGCGGCACACTTTCCTGCAGTCAAGAGCACAATGTCTTATTGGTTTTGACTGGGAGTCTGGGTCATCCAGTTACATTGACAATGACAAATTAAGACACAGCACAAACCACCGCAAGTTCTGCATAGCACCTTTCATATTCATGCATATGCCAGAGATATTTCAGAGTATGATAAATTATCTAACTCAAGATATGAAAACTGAGACACCCAAGAAAATCCACAGGAGGAAGATCCAACCCAGGCCAAAAGAGCTCTGAAGCTTTTTAAGATTATTTAAGAAGGTTTAACTTGCTGGGATGTCATTGGCTTCTGCACTGAAGCCTTCAAGAGACAAACTGCACACAATGGATGGGCCTGGTCAGCAGAACAAGCATTTTTGTCTAACCAATAATCTAGAATGAATAATGCTGGGTATCCTCCAGACTTGAACAGGCATTCCAGTCCTGGGGCCTGCGAGGACTGGTGGGCTTCCTGCAACCACGGAGATTACAGCAATGATCAAACTGCTAATACTTTCACGTTCTTCCTAAACAAAATAGGGGAAAGTTGCACAAGGCGTACAGAGAATGTCTGACGGTGATGCTGTATGGTTGTCTTAGTGGGAAATTGATGTGTTTGTATTATATCACATTTTTAATGTTTGATGGATGAGGAGAGGCAAATGTGCACCGGGACAGGGCTTTTACTTAGAGTGTTCCTCTAAGTCTTAGACTTCTACATGTGAATGATAAAAAAAACTGGTAAAAGACAGCTTTACATAGATAAAACTATGCCTATTATACAGTTTTCCATGCTAAAGTATTCCCAAGATATTTGCTTTATTCCACATCTGGTCCCAGCTGACTGAGAAGAGCAACAACAGGAATTTCATGGTACCCCATTCAGACTCTCTTTGAGATCACTTCTGTAAACAATAGGATCTGTGTGTGCAGGGATTATGCTTTATGATCATATAATTACATAGATTTTTTTTTTTAAAAAAAAAAGTTCAGACTACACATTGACACTGTTGTATAAATAAAAAAAAAGCCACCTGAAATAAGGCCTTACCCATCACCAGTTGTTCAGTTGGGGAAAGCAGCACATCTGGTCTCCAGTCCTGCAGCTGCCTGGCTGAACAGGGCTTGGGAGCACTGAGGAGCTACCGCTGCCTAGAAGGAAGGGAGTGTCTGGCATTAGTCACCAGAACCCGGGTCTGAATCAGTTTATGGAGTCCTGATTCAGCAAGTTAAACATTGGTGTGAAACAGGAGATGAGTCCTCAGCACTCTGCACTGAAGTGGAAAACTGCTGGGAAACCCGGCGGGATGCCAGTGACATGGCTCTGGAGATCCAGTGGTACCTGGGACCAGGACGGGCCATCTGGGTCTCCATGGGCTTGGATTTGGGTGCAGGACATTGGTGTGCTGGGGGGAGGATATCCTATCTCTGGGGAGGGCAGTGACCACAAGAGGTGTATGAGGTGGTCCTGGGAGCCCATGGCCATGTTCAGAGTTTGCTTTTCCCCCATCTATTTTTGCTCACCCCGGACAGACGATACACAGGCTTACACTTGGGCCTCCTGTGCCTGAGAATGACTGCCCACAATTACGCAAAGCAAATGTGCGCTTGGGGAATGCCACATCAGCAGTCCTCCTAGGGTGCACGGAGGATTAGTGCCAACCCTCGATGATGTTTACATAAGAGGATTTGATCTGTGCTTCCTAGTGTGATTCACAGGGCTCTGCCCTGTTGGAGTAGCTAAAAGTTAATTCCTATGCTACTGTACCTGGTCCCGGTACTCTGCTTTCTACAGCAACTGCATCCATAACAGTAATGTTGCAGCAGGTGTTACGGTCCAATTTTAACACAGATATTTTTAATCAGCATTTTTGTTTTTCCACGTATTTTTTCTAACTGTATTTTTTGAGCTTACAAACTTAATTTTCAACTGCAAATCCTGCTTTCTTTATTTAGATGAAAACCAGAACACTAACATTTAGAAATACAAAGTTGCCAGCACTGTTTAAACACCCTCCTTTTAAATACGTAGGTTTGCAAAACTGAAACCGGTGCCTTTGTGTTTTGAAGAGCTAAAAATGACACTGGTTTCAAAGATATGAAACATGAAAAGAAAAGAAATGTTAAACTGTAGAAAATTCAGTTTTCACTTGTCCTCCAGAAACTTGCACAGCTTTCTATATAGGTAGCCACTAGGGCAAATGTAGTAACAAGTTTGAGGATTTCATGGAATGTCACTGTAGCACTATTTTTTTTTTGTAATTAAGGACAGTAATTTCAAAAATATGGTTTCTCATCTCTTCTCAAAAATTTGTGTCTTCTGTAGAAGCAACATTGTTCAAAGCCTTGGTGTTCCCTCTTCCTGCCTTCTGTCAATGTAACCATTTTGAATCTCAGTTTTCCAACTTTAAATGGATCACAAGACTTATGAACTGCACAAGAATCTAAGAAAGCTTCACTTACTAACATTTTGAAGTGTTTTGCCTTCCCCATATTTTAGGAGGGATGTGCAGGTATGCCAGAAGAGATGGTAAGTAACCATGTTTTTAGCAGTATCAAGAGTTTAATACTGCAAATTCTGTACATGGCCAGCCCCCATCAGACTCAGGCTCTTGATTATGATACTCAATGATCTTCGCTCTCTATCTGGCATGACCACCACTATACAACATTTTCATGCAGCTTTATTGTTAAAATGCAGGTTATTGCAGCAAGGATGTACTTCGGCAGCTCATTTGTTATTTTGGTTTGTTCTTTTTCTTCTTGCAGATTTATCTGTTTGTTTCATTTCTAAGTGGTGTGGCTTTCTGGATACTTCCACACCAGCAGATGTTGCTTAAGGGAGAAGCTGGACTCCCCAGATCCATCTGTCATTGTTGCTTGCCCAAATGGTTCTCTGGGGATGTTTCTGTTACTAGTGTTTCCATGAAAGCAGGCTGATGGCTGGCTGCACAATCCCCAGCCAGGAAGTTGCCCTTGGCTGCTTTTCATCTAGTCCCTTTCTTCTGACACGTCCACAGCTTTGGTGGCCTCCTCCTGCAAGAGCTATTGAGTTCACTTGAGACGCTCATGCAATCATGCTGTGTCAAAATACAATGAGAAGCAGAGGAATGTTAGCAAGAGAAAATGCTCTATAAGCTATGATTAAGACATAACCAGGACCGTTTACTACCCAATTTTCTGTCACAGCAACCAAGATCAGAGGTTTTGCCTTTTATCCCCCTATGAAAACCTTACCTGGATCAAGTTGAGTCATAGTCAGTTTACAGACTTTCTGTGAGACTCCCAACTCCCTCTTACTTGGGTTTCGCAAGAACTTGCAAGTGTACCTTATTCAGCTCAGCCCTCTATAACCATCTCCTCCCCATTCACCACCTAAATCATTTCTGCACAAATAAGTCTGGATTTTGTTGCTCACTGTTTGTTTTGGAGCCACAAGAAACCCATTTGCCTTTGAAAAGCTTAATTTCAGTTCAAAGTAATTTCAAATATGTCAGTTTAGAGCTGCTCTGGTTTTAATTTTTTCTTTCTTTGGTTTCAATATACTCTCATTTTTACATTTTACTTGAACAATCCAAAAGGGATTATATCCTATGAAATATGAAATTATATACTGAGTGCTTTTGTCACAAGAGCAGTTTGCTTCCACTGTGCAACGACTGCCAATTTGCTCATAGACCCGTGCACATCTGCTGCAGAAGCCACTGTGAGATCCGGCTACTGGAACTAACCAAAAGTGTCCGTGCGGAGTGGTGCATGCAGTTGCTTGTGGGCTGAGCCAGCTGGATGTAAGCCAGACTGGTCTGGATACTAGGTAGCTGCATTAACCAAAATCCTAGAGCTGCGTTGGTAAGTCAAGTCCTGCAGAGAGAGTGGTTATAGTAAATGCGAGCACAGTGTCACATCACTGCAGTTTCGGTTTTCGAATCAGAGCTGGCCTGCATCCTAGTAAGCTCAAAGCATAAGGGTAGGCAAGCAACTCTCCACACCCATCCATGTAGACATAACCCCTGAGGTATGTATAAGGTCCTTTAATATTCCAGAGAGCACATCAGTACCAGAATGCTCTGTCTTCTCCGGGCTCTCAATTCTCCTCTCTGTTCTTTCTGTTAGATGCAATCCCGCCCTCCTCCATCCTGATGCATGCCCAGACGTCTATACCTCCGTTCAGACAGGCAAGGCTGACAGCTCTTGCGCTGCTGATGGGAGAGTCGTACCTGGAAGAAGAGCAGCTGGTTGTTATTAAAAACAAAGTTCTTCAAGAAAATTGACTACTTATTCAGGAGCCTCAGCTCAGGCTTCTCTGGCCCTCCAACCTGCTGCAACTCCTCATCCAAGGCAGCGCTTCATCTTTTGAATCTTCTTGTATTCTGATGTATAACAGAAGACTGGCATGTATCTCACTTAGCCACAGGTCCACTTATGCAGACTGGGATTTGATAGACACTAGGTGATACAATTTTGCAGGACAGTAAGACATGCTAGCCCAGATAGGATGAGTTGATGTTGGGAACTGCAGCCAACTCCTGAACCACCGGCTATATCCCATTTGCCAGACTGCTCAGCCCTACGCTGTTAGTGAAGCCTCTTGCAGGAGCTCTGTTACTCCTGTCCCGCTCAGCTGGTGCCACTTCTCTTTTTCTCTGCCCTGAAAGACCCAATATCTCCTCTGAAGGGTGAAAGGGAGGAGACAACACTCATGAGCTCCCTACCTCAGCTCTGCAGATCCCAGTCTTTCCCCCAGAGCCTGCAGCACATCAAGAACAGCAGAGCACATTTTAAGACAATGTGGGAGGTCACAAATAAAAGTGGAAGCTGAGGGAATAGAGCCTTGAACGATCATAGTAGTAGTCTATAGACCTTGGGGCTAACCCTCACCCGTAAATACCTCTGTGTATCTTCTCTGGAACCTTTATTTCCCAGTGTGAGACATGAGATAATAAGCACTTACAGACATGTTAAAGTGATGTCAATCAGTCCACAGCAATACAATACCAGGGAAGGTCTTTCCAAAGTTACGAAGCTGTACCATGAGAGTCTACCCTAGCTTTTGGTCTCGTCTATTTTTTTTTTTTCTATTTTAACATGCAGAACTGAAAGAGATGCTTACCCACAGCAGCAAAGGGGAAGTTGGACAACAGTGAAGAGCCATAATTTATACACTCCAACCCAGAAACAGAAATGAAAGAGACAGCAGAAGACCAGAAAAGAAGAAGTGCACACCCGAGAGCCTGTACCCAGAATGCCAGTACTAATGATAACATAGACTACCTGAAAGGACAGGAAAATCCAGACATCCACCTACTCAGTCTTCATATCATGTAGCATATGACTCAGATAAGATGGAGAAAACATCTAGAGCTGTCTGAAGGGCAAAGAGAAGACACTAATCATTAAACTATTTAAGATCCTGCAGAAGAGAGATTTTAAAAAGATGAAGAAGACACACAACAAGCACATAAAGCAGGAAGAAGCGGATGGAGCGGCTTTCAAATTTTAAGGCATTTAATCAAATTCTACCATCAGAATTTCATCCTGCCTCATCCGACAAGTTGATCTCCATGTCTCTGACTTCGGTCTCCCTCTTTTGAAGATCTGCTGCCCAGGCAGCAACCAGAATCCACACCACCTAATGCATGCCCTCTTTGCATGCTTCATCTATTGCTCTGTTCAGCTCGTGCATTGAAATCAACAGCACCTCACAAAAATGCCCTCCTATGCCATATGGATATCTGGGTTCCACATGCATTGGCAGCCAATCTGGGACTGAATAAACTCTGGCCAAGAATTTCAGATGGAGGTGTCTGTGGCTGGGCTTCTGAATCTGCATGGAGTCAACTGGATAAATGATCAAGCGTGCTGATCATTTTCAAATTGCCAGGAAAATCACTTGCACTTCACCAGTCTGATTATTAATGTTTTTTCACCCAGACGTGGACACACTTTGGCACAGGCACATCATTGCGATGTTGTTGGATGTGCTCATCAGAAAGGATACACAGAGCAAGGTATATCACTATTTTGGTAGAATCCCATTTAACTGAAAGAACAGATTTACAGTGAAGTTTCAACACTCAGAAAAGCTTTAGGAACTTAAGAATTGTGTATCTTTGGGCTGAACATGGTATTTGGTTGGTCAGTACTCTGTTCAGGGCCATTCATTTTCTATTTCTTTCTCTTTCCTCTGTCTTTCTAATGCATCAGTGGATTGCTTCTGCAGTCAAGGGTGGGTTTGCACTAGATGCCTCCTCTTCCAGCAGAAAAATCAACATACAGAATTCACAACACAATTAGCAGCTACCTAGCTTGATTCTGTGGGTACCACACTATGATACCATGTCAGCAGCCATGGTTTTCTGCCAGACTATCGTTGAGAGGAGAACTGTGTTGCAACGTTCCAGCATTGCTGGATCAGTGTGGAGTACGGGGTGAATAAATATCACACACCTTGTTGTCACACCAAAATACCTATCAACTACACCAGAAATTGTGCCAGGTCGCTGAACACTGAGGAGGTAATACTACTGTGCTGGCAGCAAAAGGGGGCTGTATTGCTGCACTCTTGGGGAATGAATCTGGAAAGTTTGGAGCATGCTAGCAAGTCATCTAACAAACGCATGGTTGAATGGGAGCAGTTCCCTTCACTGACAGTAGTCCCGCACAGAGCTAACCTGGTGTTGAAGACTTCTGCTACGTTGGACTTTGCGGCAGGATTGAGCCCTTTGTGCTGAACTGCCTAAGTTCGCTATGTCCCAGTGCATGGGAAAGGGCACAAGGACACTGATGATGCATCAGGTCAAGTAACAGTGGTCTGTCACTCAGCATGGAGAGTTTGTGCCACCATACTACAGCTGCACAACAGCCATTTCTAGCCAGCTCCTTCCAGGTGCCTTCACCTTTTATATATCAAACCAGTATGCCAGACACAACTAATTAGGCCATCCCAGATCAGACCAGCTCACTCTGCCTGGTGCCAGGATCACAGTAGGAGAGAGGGGCTATGATATGGCAATTGCACGATACTGACATAGCAGTCGGGAAATGTGAAGTGGTGCTCAAACGAATGAGGCTAATGCTTATTGCATGCGACTTTCCAGGTATGTATCCACAGCAACAGTTTACATCGTCATTCACAATAGTGGTATTACAGCTAGCACTATTACCAGCAAAACACTGCATCATTTATTTTATTAGAGGTAATAAACCCGTAAACCAAAATCACACAGAGTGTCATGGTTTTTATCACAGCAAAGCTGAAAGCAGGCTCTAATTGGGCAAGCATGTATCCTAAATGACGAGCTTGATGAGAAGGTGATCATCCCTTTCTCTGAGAAAGTAACTTCTGGATCATTACATTTAGTTCATAAAATGTAAAATTCTTAAAGAAATTAAGGATATTTTTTTCTCAAGGGGTTAACAAAAATTTTATGACATATGTTAGATTTTAATTTACGTGTACGATCACATGGGTGATTAAGTGAACAGAAAACAAAAGTAAAGCAAATAATAAAAAAGCAAATGACTACTGTTTGTCTAGAAAACAAAGTCATTAAGTAAAAAGTAACAAAGGTTCACTGAAAATAAATCTTGTGGACAATCTTGAATATTAAACCCCCAATATATCACATCCACTCTGTTTTATTCATGCACAAGTTTCACAATCCCACAAATAAAATACTGGAAACAAAGCCCTCTGGTGACTTGAAGCTGGCATGGACAATGAAGTGGGGGGGAGCCCTGAGCCACTTGTCCTCACTGCAGGGTTGCCTTCAGCACACAGATCCAGCCGAGTACCAGAGCTGCAAAGTATCGGCAAGTAAAAGACACAGCACAGATCCACAGGGTGGTAAATCGAGTTTTAGGGTGCTCAAAAATGTAGCCCAGTGATGCAAAGCACTGAAGTGATGCAAACTCATTTTGGCAGCTCAAGCTTATTGAAACATTTCTGAAAGGACAACTTTTCCCTAGCAGACGCAATGCTGGTATGTACATCATTTCTGTGCAATCCATCATAACGTCGAGGCAAATGA
>NW_009647874.1:5216228-5219977 GCF_000708025.1 Charadrius vociferus | reverse complement strand
ACAGAAATGTTAAAAGAGCTTAATACATCTAGTTTTGTTAAAGCAGAGGTAGATGGAGGCATGTCTCCAGCCAGTAAATGCTTAAGTAATGCAAACCTTAAGGATGGGGAGGAAATACTTGGGCTTATACATATGGGAACAAGTAGCAGTAAATTAAAAGAGGGTGGGTGGGGAAAGACTGAATATCAGAAAATCTTGTTGGCAGTGAAGAGCAGAGCTTGTGCAAATTTTTCAGAGGAAGTGGTGGGAATTCTTTTAGTTAAGTTATTTAAAAAAGAATTTGAAAAACACTAATAAACAAGCTACCAAGAGTAAGTCTGTACCAGCAGCAAAGTTGATTGGATGATCCAACAGCCTCTTCTCTCCCCATTTTTTTCTTTGCTTGGTTTATTTTCAACCAATTGAGCATGTACGTTTGGTAAAAGCAAAGAGAAAGTAACCTGGGGCACATTCATGACAGAAATCTCAATGCCAGTTTAAGAGACTCTATATGCTGCTGAAAGTTCCTGTCCTCCCAGCAGAACCTGAGAAAGGGGTCCCAGAAACGTTTCTCATTTACTCAAGTGCAACATCACCTGGATTTGATCCATGTCCCACAGAAATGGTAAGCCCCTGGCAGGAGAGACAAGGCAGTTCAAATATTGGATTACTACTTTTGGAGTCTGTCAGGCAGATAACCTCTAATGAATACCAGCAGTTGAAGAGATTACAGCTTCTAACTAACCGCTCTGCCACTCTCCCAGAAGTTTCTGCTGCCATAACAAAGGTGGCAGGACAGAAAAGATACACCCGTATTTTAGCAGTTCTATTCTGTGCCCAGAAAAAAAAAAAAAAGAGTATGAACTATCAACAACAGTAACTTCCATGACAGTTGGATGCTGACACTTGGGTGTGCTTAGGAGAAATACTTCAAGCTACCACACTCAGTAAATGTTGCAGTAAACACCTTTCCACTGAAGGTAGGCAAGACTGAAGGCAGGCTGACCATAACTCTTCTGGTGTTAAATTTGTTTTAGCAATCATGCTAACAAAGTTGATAACGGCTGCAGAATTCAGAGTATGGCTCCCAGTTTCTGCGTCTTTCTGATGTGATCTCCAGTAGAACAGGACATTTCTTCATTTGATGAGTCAGCTGTTAAATTTTAATGTCTAAATATTAATGCCATTTCTGTTTATCAACACAAGTACATTTCCATAAGAACTATATTCTATGTCTCATAGTTTATTATAAGAAGGGTTTTTTTTAGTGTAGGAATAATTTTTTAAAAAAATGTTCAATAGGCTTAAGCAGTGCTGCAATATCCAAATGTTAATATTTATATGCACTGCATGCATAAACCAAGCAACTTGGAGAGCCTCGAACATGTATGAAATAATATAACCCAGATTAATTCAGAATTAAATTAACAGAATGCTTTTTGCTTTATCATTTACAGACATTGAACCATATTGTATTGTTTTTTCCTGCACAGAAAACAGTGGGAGTTCTGGACAAAGATGAAAGGGAGAATATGTACTGCAAGCTATTTGTTTTCTACACATCTAACAATATCTTTTGAAAAAGACATTCCATATATAGAACAATTAAAAACTGCCCATATTTTAATGCTGTAAGGTTTAAGATTCATACATGCCATAATGGTAGGACTCACAGTTGTTCTCTCATTTATATCATAGCCATTTTTTTTTAATAGCACAGTTGGCATTTCCATTTTTACTCCAAGGCAGATTTTGCCATCCTTACATCTTAGTTTCATTAGAGTTCCCATTCATTTTAGTGGGTAGGATGCTCTACAGCATGAATTAGAGCAAGAAAGTCTGGCTGCTCGGTTGTGCAACAGTGGATTTGAAATACGAGAAATAGAAAATAGCTGACTTCTTTTTCCAGAAAAGTAATGCTTGTACAGCAGAAGCCTAGTTAAGAAGGTAAAATCAAGATCATACAGGGGCCACTGTAATAACAAAGCAGCACTAACTGCTCTCTGGTTTTCTGAGTTCTTTACTTAGATTTGATTGTGCTCTTTGATGTACATACCTATCCCCCACAGAAGTCAACATGTGGACTTCGGCTCACAGCAGTGATCAGCTTTTATATTTACTGTGGTTTGGGTGGTTCTGAGAACTCTGAACAGAGGCTTACGCTCCTAAGTCACTGATTCATGTATGTCCTTTTTCAATGCAGTGGTCAAAAGATTATGCAAGTTTGAAAGATTAGTAATTATACAGAAGCCTCACACATCTTCAGGAAATCACCACGGTTGCTGGGGAAGGCTTTGACCAAATGTTTCTGACTTTCCATTTCTCCCTTGAAAATAAACCTAGTTGGTGCTGTGACCATAGTTCCACAAAACAACAGCATCCAAAACTTCAAGGTGTCTTCGGGGTCTTCTGACAATAAAGAACAGTGTATATTATGATTGTGTAAGAGCCCTAATAAATGTTACTATTTTTAGTTAGGCTGTGTGTTAGTCAGTCCCTTAGAGACTCTGGATCTATTACGCTATCCAAATCTATTATGCTGTTGTGACAGCTGAAATTCAACGACGTATTCAAGCACTTCAAACTAAATTTAACATGTTGATCACGTAGGGAAACGCATAATGATTAAGGAATGGAGCATGGGTGCATACAGCTTTTTACTCTAAAGAGCTAAGCCACCATCACTGAACAGAGACTATTTGTACTACACTTTTCCCTCTGTGGCTTTATCCAAGATGACTGTGGCAGTACAAGCCCTGATCTTGGACAGCCAATACCCAGAGCAACTTACAGCTGCGGTTCACAACTCTTTTATCGGCTGCCTTGCCAGGCCGCACGCCTGGTGTCATAGAATTATAGAATCACAGAATGGTTTAGGTTGGAAAGGACCTTGAAGATCATCGAGTTTCACCCTCCCTGCCATGGGCAGGGACACCTCTGACTAGACCAGGTTGCCTAAGGCCACGTCCAGCCTGGCCTTGAACACCTCCAGGGATGGGGCCTCAACAACCTCTCTGGGCAACCTGTTCCAGAGTCTCACCACCCTCAAAGTGAAAAATTTCTTCCTAATGTTTAATCTCAACCTGCCCTCTAACAGTTTATATCCATTCCCCCTCATCCTGTCACTACATGCCCTAGTAAAAAGTCCTTCCCCAGCTCTCCTGTAGGCCCACTTTAGGTACTGGAAGGCCGCAATAAGGTCTCCCTGGAGCCTTCTCTTCTCCAGGCTGAACAGCCCCAACTCTCTCAGCCTCTCCTCACAGGAGAGGTGCTCCAGCCCTCGGATCATCCTCGTGGCTCTCCTCTGGACACGCTCCAGCAGGTCCATGTCCTTCTTACGTTGGGGACTCCAGAGCTGGATGCAGTACTCCAGGTGGGGTCTCACATGGCTCCTTTCAGCATGGGTGAAACGTACCAATTTGCCAGTGCAACATCATGTCTGCTTGACAGAGATCAACCTCGTACTTGTAACAACGCCCCTCCTTCCCCCATTGCAAATCCGCTTTGGGCACATCACAAAGGCCCTATGGCTACCCGTGTCGCTGAAACAGATAGTGACGGGTTCCTGTCTTTCCTCAACAGCGGCAGATGCGCGGTTATCACACCTTTGGTCTATCACAGGGCCTCACACTATGCCACAGGCGTGCAATACCGTGCTGTCCCTAGATTTTATTGCTGGTGACAGGCCCAGGAGGGGGGTGGGGGGACATATTCCCTCACTGGGAGGGCTACTGACACCCTGCCCAGCACCAGCAGCAGGGTGGGAAGCT
>NW_009647874.1:5194706-5214843 GCF_000708025.1 Charadrius vociferus | reverse complement strand
AGGCTTCCAGCGGGAGAGCGAGCCGAGCCAAGCCAAACAGGCGGGCAAACCTGCCTGAGAAAGAGGGGGGGTGGAACGCGTGCTGGGATGTGACAGCGAGACCCTCTTACGCCTTCCCCAACTTTTGACAGGTGTCGGACGCCTTTGCGACGTCGATGGCGTTCTCTGCAAACTTCAGTGAAAGTCAGACAGGGACTTTTTAACTTCTAGCGTCTTTGATTCTGGCACATTGTCTTTTCATTGTGGTTTAACAAGGAAAAAAAAGCCCGGAGCGAAACACCTAAGCATATTCTGTAGCATTGCTGAGAACGGCTTTCAAGCATTTCCAAGGTGCAGACTCATGATCTCCTTAAAAGTGCAGCTGTGTGGCAGTGTTAAAAAGCAGCAGATAAATGTAGCGTATTACAAAAGTAGGGGAAACAAATTTACTTCGGCTGGCATGAGAATTTACTTTTCAAGCAAGTTGCTGGGCTGGGGGAGGGTATATTGTAAGGAGGTGCAAATGTTTTGTGCCAGGTGAAGTCCAAGTGGATGAAACAGAATAAGAAAAGATAAGTATAAGAATAGGAGTTTAGTCAGGAGGCTGTAGTCATGTCTCTAGACGAGACGCGAGGGAAGAAATGCATCCTAGAAATGCGTCGTAATAATGCATATATCAGAATGAATGTAGATATGCCTTTTTTTCCCTAAAGAAAGGATCGATTTGAGTAATTTCATAGTAACTTGTTTTTACAAATACGGTGATGTTATTATTAAGGTGGTAACAAAATACAATCAATTTTGAGTCACAGCTACTCTTGTTCACTTGACTTTGTCTGCAGAGAACTTAACTTTTAGGAAACAGTGTGAAGAAGATACAGTATCCTTAGAGCGATGAGAATTTGTAAGGCTGTCAGTTCAGTCTGTAATGTCTTGAGGTACTGGAAAAGTTCAAATGCTTCAGAAATACCTATTTTTTAACTCTGATTTTGATTGCGTTCTTTTACAAGCAGTAGCTTATATGAATTTATAAGCTTTATCAGTCATGTCATATACTGGTCTGATGAAATTGATTCATGGCCTAAAAGTTGTGACGGTTCCGGCCGTGGTCTGGCTTTGTTCATTTGTGGAGGAGATACTGGTGGGTTTTTTTCGCTGTGGACTTCCTTGGCATTCCTAGATAAACAAAGACAGGTTTAGATTCAGAGTTTGAACGGATATGATTGAAGTCCTTCAAGAAAATGGAACAATTTGTACTGATACCATTTCCTTCTATTGATACAGACTGTTACTTAAGACTTATCCCAGCAACACTTGTGTCATTTTCAAAAAGTGAATTTGATTCTCATACAGAACATGGATTTTTTTCAGTCTTTTCTGACACTTATTTTTCATCCCAAGATTCCGCTGCTTGAGCATAGTCTATGAGTAGTGGTTTAAGCTTGCTAATAAGTTTTGGTTTAGTGTTTTTGTTTTGTTTGTTTGTTCTAAATTAATATTTTATGGATTCCTTAGAAGAATTTGTTGATGATCTGCATTTGTGGATCACACATTGAAAACTGTTGTCTTGGAGTCTTCCTTTTGCTGAGTGCAATGCCTATTTATAGCCCCGGATAGAAGAACAGTGGAGTTTTAAAGCAAGGCGAAGTTGGGTAGTGACTTTTGAGATGCAGTCCCACTGATCTTAAACTGCAGTCTGCAAGGGGCAGTAATTGAGCATAGGTGAGGAAGAACCAGTTTGGACAGTGGGCTTTTAGATCAAGGTAGGAGCTCAAAATGAAATACCAGTTCAGAAGAAAGAGGGAAAGGTGTTTCAGGCTGTGTCCTTCAGCACCATAGCTTCTACCAGGTTATGTCAAGTTAAACACAGTAAAGCATACTTTGAAAAAAGATAATCTGGAAGTAAGGAAATAGCTGGGAATAGTCTTTTCATCCCCAAAATGTGGACATGTGTGTTTCGCTACAGCTGCAGGAAGGAAGCTGTGAAAAGGAGTTAGAATTGAGGTTGTGCATTCTTGTTCCTATACTATTTCTACACTGCTGAGTCGAAGGTGACTGTAGTAAGACACAGTGCAGTATATATTCCAGAGAAGTTGCTACAGAAGAAAATTGATAGATGCAGGTGCTGAATGAATGAGAGGAGTGAGAGAAGAATAGATCCAAATATCACAAGATAAACTGAAAAATGAAGGTGGAGGAAGCTATTTTCCTCTTACCTTGCATGTAAAGGAGGAGAAAAGGGAAAAGATGGAGCTGGTGCACGGAAGAGTAATGCTGGCTTCATGCTTCTATGGAGAAAGAGCAGCAAGCAGTTCTTTATGAAGCTGTCATGAGTAGGCAGAAGATTGATGCTGGAGTATTCCAGATTGATGTGACTGCTTCTAGTCCCCAATCTTAGTTAAAGAGTTTAAGGGTAAAAATGTAACACAAACAGCTTTGCCATTTGTGTAACAGCAAAAAGCAAAATTGAAATCGTTTGTGTATACAAGCTGTAAATCAAATTCATGGGGAACAGTGATATTGCTGTACACTCTGTGCTAGAGAAATAGAACTTGTGGAAAATATCTGGTATCTGAACAAATACTAGAGCAGAGAAAACTGCACATGGACCAGCCAAAAAAACTTATCTGTTTCAGACTAAACACTGATGTGTGACTTTTTTTTTTTTTTTTTCTCTAGCTGGGTTCTCAGTGCCCATGTATTGCTGAGGAATGAGTAAGACTGAGAAGGTTGTAAAATTTTTTGTTTGTTTTTTTTCACTTAGAAAATCTGTGAACCCATAGCAAAAGAATGACATGGCAGGAAAAAAAAAAAAATCTGCATTCAGTCTCAAAGAGCCTCCTACCATTTAGGAGGTGCAAAAATAACTTAAAAGTTTCTTTTTCAAATACATATGATTTTCAGGCTTTTTGTGGGGTCATCCTTTCCTAGTGTAATTGTCACATTCTGTATTGCCACATGGATTGAGGACAACTTTCAGTTTATATTTGAGCACTGTGGGTTTTGGTTTGGGTTTCATTTGTTTGTTTGGAGGTTTGTTTTTATTTTTTTAGTTATTTGGGGGGGATGGATGACACAACACCCTCTGGTTGAAGGAAGCCATAGTAATGCCATAAGCCCTGTAGTTAAAATGTTTTGAAGATAAATGTCTAACATCAACATGCTTTTTTACCTAAGAACTGTTTTGTGTTTGTTACTTTATTGATATTCATTTATATTGATTTATATTTAAAAAAAAAAACACCTGCTTTTATACAACAGTGGGTTGGGTTTTTTTTTGGTAATCACTTTTTATTTGGCCAGCTGACTGAAAGCTGCTTGTGACTTATTTTTGTAGTTGTCTTACTGACCCACCTGTTCAGAAGATTGCTGCAATTAGAGCAAGGTTGGCATTTAGGTTAGGTTCAATCCCTAACTGTAACTTTTGAAGTTAGACCTTCGTGCTGGGTCTGGGAAGAAAAATTCTATTTGGACATCTAAGATCAGATACCAGTTAGGTCAGTGAAAATGTGGAATGTTCTTTTTTTTTTTTTCCCCCTCAAGCTTGACATACTCTTTGCTAACATCCTAGAAACTAAGATAGTTACTGAGTGTAAATGATAGCTAAAATAATCACAGAAAAGTTGAAGGGAGGTGTTGTCATTAGAACAGTGCACCAGAATGCTGGAGTTCTGGTTCAATTTTTGTCCTTCTAATCTCGGGCAAGTAGCTTTTCCTTTTTGCTTTTTACCAATATCTGAAATGGCAATCTGGCATACTTCGTATGACTATAGGAAGTCGGCTACATCTGGAAGGTGATGTAGGAGAAAGCTTGCAAGTTGAAAATAACGTTATAAAAAAACTTCACATATACTACTTGTTTGCCATATCCTGCTGTCAGAACAAGTATAAAGCATGCTATTATTTATTTTAATGCTGATGTTTTGACCCTAACTTAAATCAAAATGTGATCCAGAAAGAACAACCTCAATCAAAGTGAAAACATTCTAGCAGCTGAAGTAGCACATCAAAATTGTGAACAGTGCGAGGAAAACACAGTAAATAAAAATTGACCATGCTGTCTCACTGTGTTTTTGAAACTTAAATATGGGAGAACTGATTAGGTTTGCACTCTCTTTGCTGTTGTGATTGATAAATATTAACCACGTGCTTGGATTGATTGAAAGGTCTCATACTTGCCTGCAGAATCTTTGGGCTAAATTAGATATAAGGAAAAATTGTAATGCAATGGACAGGAAGTTGAGACCCCATGTTCTCCATGCCCTTCTGTGTAATCTCAAAATGGTTGCTCTTCCCTCCTCTGCATCTCTTTCTCCCTCACCAATGCCCAGTTGTATTGCTCATGTGAGGCAGTCTGAGCTACCCTGACCTGTAGAGGTCAAGTGAAGGAGAGCATGCTACAGTTTATGGCCTTGGATTGTAAACTCTTGAAGGAACTTGTTATGTATTTGTATAGTGCCTAATATGATGAAGCCCCTCCAAAGTTTGCAGAAGTCTATAGGCATTGCTATAAATAAAGCTTTCAGTTGTGATTTTTGTGGTTGATTGCCAGTATTGCAGTATGTGTTACTTTGAGTCATTTGGATACATTTGTGCATGTTAAAATTTCAGCTGTTGGCAGTAAAGCTTGGACATTTGCTGTATGTCACTTTATTTAAAAACCTACCCAGTTATGCTCTGCTTAAAGGATACGTGCTGTGACTCCATGGTGTGATTTACTAAGTTTATAAGTATAAAGAATCTTTTAAACTGTAAACTTGGTAAATCACCTGGGAGTTTGACAGTGAATGGTGGATGTTGTGGTTCCTGCATAACCAGCAGTAAAAGTTGTGTGACTGAAGTACAGGCTAGAACCAGTTTGGTTTGTTCCTGTGTTTGTGGGTTCAGCAAGAATAAAAGTCAATAAAGATCCATTTTATTTCTCTTGCTAGTAACTGCTGTCCAGTGTGGTGCCTCTGACTTTGTCAGTCTAAAGCATGAACTTAACTGGGTGTTACAGGAGCTGTGAGAAGGTGTCTTCCCCCCCACCATAAGACAGCATTTGAAGCAAATCTGCACTCTTCATGGTAATAAGTGGGGGTACTCAGAAGTGGACTGGGTAATACGTTGAGCAGCCTGCTCTAACTGGACCCGCTCTGACCAGGTGGCTGGGCTGGAGACCTCTGGGGTCCCTTGCAACCTGCATTATCCTGTAGTTCCAAAAGGTGAGCTCACTGGGTGCTTATTATGAAAGCAACTGATTTGATCCATTCACCTGTGGATGTTATTTTAAAAATCTTTCCTGTTTTTTCTAAAAAATTGTGTTAGTATTTCAGCATTTTTAATTAAGACCAAGATAGATGTGTGTGAATCGGCACAGGCAGGGTGCAGGAACAACCACAAAACCGTGGCTGAAATGCAAAGAGTAAATTATTTTTCGTTTCCTTGCCAACCAGAGGATCTCCGAAGCAACACCTGGGCAGAGGCAAACAGGGACGCAGGCCCCACAGAGCTTGGCTCTTGCTAGAGGATCACCAAATCTGTTGTTTTCGCCTGTACATCAGGGATTTGTGCAGGTGTAGTTTGCCGCTGTGCAGAATCTTTCCCACAGCAGGGCAGGAATCTCAAGCGTGTTTGATAGGGTGCCTCTAAGTCTATCACAGGCCTGTGTTATCTAAACACAGATGTTCTACTTGTCCAACACACAAGGCTAAACAACAATTAGTATGATATATGTGTTTTTGACACCCCAGCAAGTCACTTGAGTGTGTTTACAAACCTCCTCACCAATTTTCCGTTACTTTTCCCACAAGAGGATGCAGAATTTTGTCTTGCATAGGGACTATATCAGTGTGTTGTTGGAATGGCCTTAATTTTGTGATTGACTTGTTTGGCATTAGTAATCTAGCTTGTTAATTTGGAAATAGGTACCTCGTTCACCTTAGTTTGCTCGCTGTCACCCACCTTTGTTATACGGCGGAATTGTTAACAAACAGTCCAGATACAGAGGCAGTAATTATTGCCACCAACTTCCCTTTTTCCATTTCGTAAAGCTTGTAAACTGAAAATGTAGATGCCTGATTTAGGAAACCAAAGAAACCAATGACCCATGAAAGTTAAAGGGGAGGTATTTACCTTTCTAGTCATAAATACAGGCAAAAAATAATCCTGTGTCCGGTATGGGTTTGTTAGGTAAAATTTTAACATGTGATACAGGGATGTCGGATATTTCTCTTTTCTGAACTGCCTACATGCAATAATTAGCAATTTAGTGACTGTAGTAAGGATGTGATGCAGCATCTGCATTTAACACTTTAAGTCTGTTTTTTACATTTTTCTGATAAGCAGGCTTGGATAACTTGTGCTGTGGAGTATTAAAGGGACTAATCCAGGATTGTGTGCTCTTGCGCTTCCTCTCTCTCTTTTAAAAGCCTTGGATGTAATGGGGAAATAGCAAAGAGCTGAAGGATTGCAATGTAGTTCCACTCTGAAAAGGAGAAAAAAAGAGTTTTACGCTAGTTTGAGATTTTCCTGCTCCTCATAGCGGATCTGTCTTCTCATTGAGACTATCCCAGTGGCATTTTTAACACCTCTCCTCCTAGTGCCTGGCATGCATAGCAGTAGAGAACCATCCAATAACGACTGGAGTTTTACTGTAGTTACTGAGCTGGTTTTAAGGATACCTGAATGAAATTTAATGGAAGCAGATGTATGGGAAATGCAACTATGTGCCTAACAGCTCCTTCTGTCTACGAACTGTATGAAGTTACAAAATGTTATTTAATAGGACTGTTTAGCTGGCTCTAATACAACATGCTTAGGTTTTTAAAGTTATTTGATCGATGTATCCATTAACCATTCTTCATAAAGCAATCTGTCTTAACAATGATGTGCTAAGGCTTATCTGAGGCTTTTTTTCAGTTGAACATCCAGATCTATGTTGGACTGTACAGATTTGGTGTAATAGGATCTGCACAGACTTTTAAAATTTACTTAGAAAAAAATCCCTAACGTTCCTTGATGATAGTTGTGGGTTTTTTTTAAAGTTATTTAAGTCAAGAAGTACAGCTAATTATGGTGTTAAACAGATTAAATTACCATTTGAGGGAGTCATAGAATAGGAGACAGAGTTGTAGATAAGCATGGTACTGATTTAAATAATTTGAACACTTGTTACCACTAAACTTCTTGTATCCTGATTTTTCATCAACTTGACTTTTTAGATCCATAGATCTGAAGTAGAATGGGGTCCTTGTAGAGGACAGTGGTAGTGGGGAAAAAAATGGCTGAGAAAGGTTCTCAAAGAGGAGGTCATTAAAGAGGAAGTTTTAGTTTTTGAAAATAGAAAGCTTTCTTGTTTCCTTACAGGCACACTATATCGGAAATATCTCAAAGTAGTTTTCTCAGTGTGAAATTGGATGGCTTCAGCATAGTTTGATGTGACTGGCTTATGAAATTTCTCTATTTTTGTAATAGATGAGCTCAGACTGAAAGTGTCTGGCTCAGATTGAAGACGATAGAAGATACTGATATTGAGATAGAGTAAAGAAATCAGCTATTTTTCGTGACATCTGCTTCCACTAGGGGATTTTTGGGTCCCCCATTTGAGATGTTGATATAGTATGTTAAGTGAATTTAAAAACTGGTTGTCTGAAGCTTGTAAATAAATATGAAATCATCTAGCAATACAGAAAGTCTTAATGAATCAGTGATATACACCAAACTACTGTACAAATATTTGCAGGTGGAATTTGTAGATAATGATAAAACCTATCCAGGCAGCTAGATAAACTGCAGGGTGTTTGATTTTGGTTTATTCCCAGAAGCGCACTACCTTGGAGGCTGGTTACAAGGAGTTCCTCCTGGCTCTACTCTGGGACCTGTCCTGCTTAATATCTTTCTCACTGATCTGGAGTTGGAATGTACCAAATCTGGGGAGCAGTCAGTATTCTCAAGGGCAGGGCTGCATTTCAGACAGATCTAAACAGGACAGAGCAATGAGCTGACAGGACCTTTGTGAAATGCAGAAAGGACAACTGGAGAGTCCTTCATATGGGACAGCACAACCACTTGCAGGGGATACAAGCTGGAAATGCTATAGATGAGTCAGCAATGTACCCTGACAGCGTACAGGAGTGTAGCCACTAGGCTGAACAAAGTGATTATTCCTGTTTACTCAGCATGTAATAGACCACACCTAAACCGCTGCATCCACTTTTGTTCCCTATCATCCCACTGGAAGGCCGCAAAGGTGGTTGGTGGGCACATGACCTATGAGGAGAGGCTGAGGGACCCATAGCTGCATGGAGATGAGGCTTTGGAGGGGCCTCATAGCAGCCTGCCAATATCAAAAAGTAGAGATTGAGAGTCAAATGGAGCCAGACTACTCACAGCAATGCATGGCAGGAGCCTGAGAGACAGTGGTCATAAAGTGAAACAGGGAAAGCTTGTTTTGTACCAGGAGGTTCTGGTCTGTGGTGATCTGAGTGAGAAAGGCACTCGGATGGCTGTGAAATACGATTGAAAATGCTATTTATTAGAGCTAATACTATAAAGAGAGAATAGTCTAGATAATCTTATATCTATTTTGATGCTGGGAACCCAGAGTTGTGCAGCATCAAATATACCTCCAGTCTGTGTGCAACATCCTGTACAGACCTCGTCCATAGAAGGGACGAGGGAGGACCCCATGTTGGTCCTTTGAGCTGTTGTTGGATTTCCTTACAAGAAAACAACTTTATTCATAATTTCTACTGTCAAGGAGAAAGGATGCTCACATGAGAAATTCTAGTTGGGCTGTTAAAGGCAAGGCCACCCAGGTGGCATAATTGTCAGTACCAAGTGGGAGCTGCCTGCAGGCTCCTCTGTTATGGTGAGCTGGCTGGGCTCCTCCTGCAGCCAGGGGGTATGTGCGGCCCAGCACGGGCTTGAAGGCAAGCCCATACATGCAGCACAGCACAGGCATGGGCCTGCTCAGGTTAGCTCTTGCATGGATCGCTGACTCCTTGATGTATTATGGTCTTCTAGTCAGGATCACTACAATGTCCTGGCTTGACATAATGAGACCATATTTCACCATAAGGACAGTCAGACATTGAAACAGATTCCCCAGAGATTGTGGAATCTTTGACCTTGGAGGTTTTCAAGGCCCAGCTAAACAAAAGCCTAAGCAACATCGTCCAAATTCAGCATTCATCATACTTCAGCAGAAGGTTGAGCTAGAAGACATCTTAAGATCCATTCCACCCTGAATTTCTCTGTATCACTGTTTTGGGTCTCCCTCATAATCTTAAAAACTTGGTTGGAAGTTGCGATAACTTAGTCGCAACTGATGTGAATATCCATAAGACAAGAGAAATCTGAGTTTCTATGTAACTCCATGGTGAAATCAGTGCTATGGTAGTAGTAATTTAGATAGAATTTGTATAGAAGTGGAGTTATAATTGGATCTAGGAAGTTTCATGTGTCCTTGCATCACTGAAGAAATGTGATCGTAGAATAAAAAAAAAAGATCCTGTCGGTCATTCCTTGTTTCTATAGTCATGCATTACATAGGCTTTATTTGTCCCCTGGTTTTCTTTCTTTCTCTTTAAAAATTTGTTTCAACAGGAATATTTGTGTCCCATCTTTCATGTGGAGGATAATACAGCCATTAGTTTCCATCTTTGCTAGCTTCTGGTAATAAAACAATAAATTAGATTGTGGTTGACATGTTAATATACAAGATGTATTAAAGTAATACTTAACAATCTGTGCAACTCATATATCTGAGGAAATACTGAGAGATCTGGATATTGAGTGTTGCCAAGTTTGGCTGTTCCTTTCTTGCAGCAGAGGACATGGAGTGCTTGGTCCTTACTGGAAACCGTTTCCTTCTTGTATGTTTGCTTAGGTGTTCTGGACCACCAAACTGAAGTTTTGTGTAACTTCAGTCTGTGGAGCAAGCAATGGGCAGTCTAGAGTTACCAGAAATGACCATTATCTAGTGAGACCCTAACCCTGCCCATCCTGTTCCTTAATTCAGTGGTAGAAAGCACTGAGACTACTCTTGCGCTCTAAGTTGTTGCTCCTAAATGTAAGAAGATAAGGAAGGTGTGTGGGGGGTGTGTCATGGTTTAACCCCAGCTGGCAACTAGGACCACGCAGCTGCTCCCTCACTCCCCTTCTGGTGTGATGGGGAAGAGAATTAGAAGGATAAAAGCGAGAAAACTCATGGGTTGAGATAAAACCAGTTTAGTAAGTAAAGCAAAAGCCACACATGCAAGCAAAGCAAACCAAGGAATTCATTCCCTGCTTCCCATGGGCAGGCAGGTGTTCAGCCATCTCCAGGAAAGCAGCGCTCCATCATGCGTAACGGTTACTTGGGAAGACAAACGCCATCACTCTGAACATCTCCCCCTTCCTTCTTCTCCCCCCAGCTTTATATACAGAGCATGATGTCACATGGTATGGAATATCCCTCTGGTCAGTTGAGGTCAGCTGTCGCGGCTGTGTCCACTCCTAACTTCTTGTGCACCCCCAGCCTGCTCGCTGGTGGGGTGGGGTGAGGAGCAGAAAAGGCCTTGACTGCTCAGCAGCAACCAAAACCACCAGTGTGCTATCAAGACCATTTCTCATCCCAAATCCAAAACATAGTATTATACCAGCTGCTAGTAAGAAAGTCAGCTGTATCCCAACTGAAACCATGACAGTGGGGAATTTTATATTATGATATAGCTGCTTTTATATTATCATATACCTCATCAGTTGCCTTTCATGTAGTTTAACTAGGTCATGATCTGCTCAAATAGCTTTGGCTAAACTGGATCTTCCAAAATAATGAAATTCCTCATTTTGGGGGAACCCTGATTATGCCTGATCCTGAAGGAGAGATAATTTTTGTTGACAGAGACTGAATCCTTACATGTGAAGTTACTCTGCCAATTAGTACTACCGAATATCATTATCTGACAGAGAAAAGACTGAAATAAACTTCCAGTTCATCAGGGAAAATTTGATCAGAGTTCCAGTACTTGATGAGTACCATGAATTCTTCCTTTGATTAAATTGAATTTCTCTAGGGAAAAAGGCATTAGAGTAAGGAACTCGGAAATTGAATAAAAAAATTATTTAGCATTATTTAATTGTGCTTTAAAAGTACCTGTATTAGAAAAAAAAATCTAATGCTGAAGGGCCGTTTAATCTAGCAAAGGTGTGCATATTTATGTTGAGACTTGGTGCTAGGCATGTCAAAGTAGAAACGAGGTATTTTTGAATGAAGATAATTGACCGTTGTCTTAGTTAAGGGGCAACTTAATGATGGGGGTAGTTGCAATCTTTAAAGTAGAATTAGATGTCTCTCCAAAATATATTCTGTAACTAAGTCTAAGGATTTGGAATTATTGGGGGCAATTGTGATCTGTGTTGCACAGGGTGTCAACCTAGGTCATCATAGTGGTTTCTGAAAGAGTCTGACCAGAAGAGACTGTTTATTTAATTCTGAGGCACAACTGCTTCCAAGGTATTTTGGGTAGCTGAATTGGGTTTTTGCAGTTAAACATACTTAAACAGTTTATTTCCATATGCCTACTTGCACCTTCAATTTCTTACTAGTATTTTGGGATTTCTTCCCCCAACCTGGAATTCCCCTATTATGTTTCATTCTTCTTGCCCTGTATTTTGTCTTCTTTCAAAACTTGCTTCAGTTGATCTTCTCCACCTATTTCTTTTCTGGCTTTATCAGCCATTGCAGCCAGCCTTTTCCTGCTGGTCCCTGTTCCCACATGGCACATCAACAGACTGCTTCACAAAACAGTCAACAAGTAGCATTACTGCCACATCATTAAAACTAGGGCTTTAACATTAGGCTTTTCCTACCTTTTCTTGACCTTCGATCGTTGTATTTATAGCATTATCTTGCCACTCTTGTACTTGTCCCCCAGGGTTAATAGCTGTTTCCAGTGGACACTTGAGTAACAGTTGCCATGTGAGCGTAGAGAGGGTGGAGATACTGTGCTCCTCCCTCCCAATGGTTCTTCTCTCCAGTTGTAATTTAGTCTTAACCAAGTTGAAAGTGTCATGCAGCAAAATCTTACTTAATGTGTTGTCTACGTTCCGTTGTTGTTCTATAAATTAATGCAGTTCCACACTGATAAGTGACTTAAAAAAACCCAACAACCACCCAACAAAAAACAATGGGGGCGGGGGAGGGAAGGAGGGGAGTCAGGGCAGAGAGGAGAGCAGAACTCTGTCACTCAGAAGGCCACTGTTCCTGTGCCATAACATTGGTTAAGATGCGTGGTAGAAAGCATCCTCTGTAGCAGGCAGCAAGGTAGGAGTGAGGATTGAAAACTGAGCAGTGTCCACAAAGCATAAGCTGTTGCTCTGGTCTGATTGTATTCATGTTGCCAGCAAGGCATTTGGATGTTGGGAGGTATCTGTCTGGTGCTGTCATCTTCCTGTTCTGTGGGGTGTTTTGGAAACTCTGAAAATCCCATCCTCCTTCCTCTTTTCTGCAGTGTAGAGAACAATTCTCGCTCTCTCTGTAGGTTTATTAAGGTCATTAATCAGCCTGGATGTAGCTTTTAAGTAGGTCTTTGCACTGTGTCAGCAAAATCTGTTTTTTTGAGTAAGTGGGTTTCATGGGTCTGTTCAGTGGCTAATTTCATAAGAGCGCAAGTTTGGAAGCCTGACGTTAATGGTGATAGTTACAATTATTGTCAGTTAATATATTGTTCTCCTCAGGCTGCAGAATCTATGAACCGACTGTCACTTCTTGTAAACTACATATTAAACACTTCTATATGCTGAAAAGGTTAGAATTCCAGTATGTCCATGCGATCTGTGCACACATCAATTTTCAGTGCTACATGAGTAGTAAAACATACTGCTACAATTAGAAGTTTCTGATGTAAAGTTTGAGAACTGAACTGTGATGAGGATTTAAGAATAGTTTGGAGGGGCTGCTGCTTTCTCCCTCTGTCATTGCAGGACAGGTTATCTTGTTTTTGAGGCAAGTTCCAATTAATTTTATGTCTGTACAAGCTTAATAACAAATTTATGGAGGTCTAACCTAATTTAGCATATTGAAATCTTAAAATATTTGAAATCACCATAATTAGAGAGAATAAAAAGGCCATAATTTGTATGGCACAAAGCCAGAAAAAGGATGCTATTTGCAGATGTTTCGTTTCTCTAACTTCCTTTTAATTTTTTCCCTCTCTTTAAATGATTTATGAAAAGTTTCCATGAGTGTCAGAAGTATTGTTCTCTTTGACTTAAAAATAATGTGTGCTAAAGTCCTTCTCCAGATGACAGAATTATTTCTCCTTTTTTTTTTATTTATTCGAAAATAATTGTTCTCATTCATACCTCTCTGTGAAATCTTCATGAAAAAAACAGAATTGGATATTATTTCCTGAGAAGCATTTTGGAGCCAACAATTAAATGTCTTTGGATGAACAAAGGAATCTATTGAAATTATTGAAGGCACCGACTTAAATACTTATTAAAAACATTTGCTTTTAGCAACTTTTAAAGCAGTATTTGATTTATTTTTTTAAGTGAAGTTTTATGGTATTTATTGCTACCATCTGAAATAGACCATTTTGGTCAATGGTAGATAACCTTTTAAACTCTTTTTACAAAAAAAGTCAGATTAAAATAAACTTTGCTCCAGCTGAAGTGGATGAAAATGCAAATTTCTGTAAGGTAGAAATGCAGGCTGAGTACAGAATAAGTGGCTGAGAATAAAGGTATTCAAATAATGTGTGATTCTTTTTTCTGTCCATCTAAAATAATCTAAAGTAATTTTCTTACAAAACATAAATAAATAAAAGCAGACTGGTAGGTGTAGTGTGTGTTGCTTTTAGTGAGCTTTTTTGTTTCCAGGTATGTTTCTGTAATTTTATTGCAAGGATGTATCTATTACACCACACATCCAATCAGTGCAAACTCCGTAAAAGAAACCTTCAAGCAGTTGTACCATCTTTCGAAGCATGAAACAAATGTCGTGAGCCAGATGTGTGAACTGTGTCTTCAGGATGGAGACCTGCTTGCTTTCTTTCTAAGACTTAAGGGGTAGCTTCATTGTGTGTGTGGGGGCCCTGTGTTCTGAATCAGAATTGTGCTGTCACTTTCTGGTTTGTGGCTGGCTTTCAACACCGAATTGATCACTGAATTCCTAAGAATCTTCATCAGTCTTAACTAAGGGGAAAAGAGATGAGTGGATGAGCACAGTGTGGCAGCTCCCCTTACTAGGAAAGGGCCTTGCTGTGTAAAGAAGCTTGTCCTGTGTCTAAAGTCAGAAATGACATGAGTGAGTTAGCGAAAGATTATATGCAGACTTAGTTGGGTAACAATATATACACTCAAATTTGTGCTGTTGTGTCCAGTAAAATGCAAATTATTTGACCTTTTTTTTCCCCCCCTCACTGTGGAATAATGAGTTATGCGCTCAGGTATTGCAGTGCAAGTGATCTACTGTCTCTGTTTAGCTTGTATGAACTTGGGCATAGGTTGGTGTGTCTGAACTTAAATTTGAGTATGTGTTATGTAAAGTCATAAAAATAATTTTTTGCAATCAGTAGTACAAACTGAGGTTTTTAATGAAAATTTGTTATTTACCTTAATATATTGCTTTTTCGTTTCACATGATGATTAAAGTGCATTATCTAGACATGTTTCTATTTCAACTCTAATATGTAAGCAGAAAATAAAAAATTTGGCAAGCTGGCTTTTTGAGGGGTGGTAATTAGGGGTTTTAATAAAGAAAAAAGAATGAATATGTTGCCATGTAAAAAGACTTCAAAGTGAGTTATTTTTGCATGTGATCTTTACTACCTAGTGTGTATTTACTATCTTTGCTGTGATGGCTCTTCCTGAGGTCTGTTGGAAAAATGATTAATTTCCCTTCATTATGGACTCCTGGAAAAGAGACAACTGAATTGGCAATACAAGTGCAAGAGGATTTTGCTGGAAAGGAAGTCTGCTGGTTGGTCGTTCTCTCTTGGAGCCTCTTGCCTGAGATTCGCTGGCTCATAAGAGAATGACCTTTTACATTTCCAGTGAACAGTCACCGGTAGGGACGCAGGCAGAAATTCAGGCTGATAGCTACACCAACGCTCCCATCTTGGAAACAGGCCTTACTTTAAACAGCTTTTATTGTGTTGAACACTGAACTGGGATGTGTTTTGGATTCTTGAAGCCAATAAAAATGGTTGCTTGCATTAGAGCATAATACTGTTTTTCTTTATCTGTGTAGTTTAATTTTTTACAATATAATTTTCCTTTCATAATAATGTTATTATGTTATTTTGTCATTCTGTATCTGCCTGCCTGTATTTTACATGCTGTTCAGTTTTCCACTGTTCAGGATGATTGAAATGGTGTGAATGCGCGTAAGCAGTTAATTCGTAGTCAAAGCTTTAAAACCAACTCGGCCAGTTTTAGTCGTGCTGTTTAACCGGTAGTGATACAAATGCTGTAATTACAATTACATAGACAGAAGTGAATGACATTTAGCACATTGTAATTGGCTTATGTGGTTATAGTTACCTTGAAGTGAGCTTAGTTATTTAGACAAAGGGTTAGAAACTGGACTTCTAAAAACTTTAATGTAAATTAGGAGAGATTTAAATAATCAGTCTGGCCCTATTTTAGTAAGTTGGGACACTATTTCCAGAATTTGGAGAAAATTCATAGAGTGATACTGGATTTCATAAATACAGCTTTTAAGAAAATTTAAAAATTGGTTTAGACGAGTTGAGGGGGAAAACAGTTCTTACAAACACGTAAGAAGATATATAATGAGGATTAACATAAAAATAAATGAAAGCACTGTGTTATGGAGTAGCTCTTTCGAACTAAGTAATATTTCAGAATAGTGTATTTATAAGTGTATATGCCAGAATATGCATTCCTATTGAAATGAAGAAATTGACAGTGGCTAAATGAAAGATAGATTTGCAAAGCCACCTTAAAAATCAGATCTCAGTCAGAGTAGGCCTCATAACCTGTGAACCGTGGAGAATTTTTTTTATCGTTGCGCACCAAGAGTCTTGGCATGTTCACTGGTCTCACATTACATGCAAATTTATTCTGTTATGTGTAGTTCAGGCACATTGAAAGACTCGTGTTAGCTAAAGTGATTTTAATAGTAAGTTCCAGTTTGCTTTGGAGAATTGTAGGATTTTAAAATTTTCTTCTTGTTACTTGATGCTTTATAGGTCTGTAATTTTCTTATTTTAAGCTAAAATAGAAAAGGCTTGGACCAGAGACAATTAAAATAGGAATGTGTTTGAGCAAAATTTGGCTATCAACTTGTGAGAAGATGCTGCGTAAGCTTTGAGAAATTTAAGTGAATTCAGTATCTCTTTAGACTGCTATTGTTTCCATTTTTATTACTTTAGGTGTTTGCCATCAAACACTGTGATGCTGTTGGAAAGGGCAGGGAAGGCATTTAGAAATCTACTGGTAATGATGACTAGATAGTGTTTTTACTGCTCCAAAAAGCTGTGGGTTTGGGGGGGCAGGGGTTATGTCTGTGGTGGTGGGTTTTGTTTTGCTAGTTTTTAAAGAGTTTGGAAAAGCTTAGAAAATGCTCTCTATAGAAAAAGGTGTTTTGGAGCAAGTGGCAAGACCTGCATTCATAGTCTTTTTATGATATCTTTTATGGGCTTTTCATAGAAAAGCTGACTTCAGCAAAGAAGTTGTGTTTTAAAGGCTGTAAATTGAAAATGAACAGAAAATGAAACTTGAAGTATTTATAGCATTTGCTGTTGCTTATATCACTTCTGTTAATAGTGATCTACTGCCTGAAAAGAGGAAACCAGGGTACGCAAATGAGAAGCTGGAAAAATTTGACCCTGAAATCACTTAATATCCTAGTAGGGAGAGTGATTGAAATTGTCACAGATTCTCATGAATCTGATAAATTTGCTTCTTGTGGGTGCTTGAAAGGACAAAGGTCTTCTGAGAGGGACCTGTGTGTATGTCTTAGAAGAAAATATTCTGTTCAGCATAGGTGAGGAGGAAAGGAGACTTTGATTCTTCTGGCCTTGAAATCCGGGGATATGACCCTTCATCCTTTTCCTTCTTTGGGCCGTGAATATGCTAACAACATTTAAAGTTTGACTAATAACTGCTATAATCAGCCTTCGGGGCTTTGATTGCGTGTAGGGTCAGGAGGAAATTATTTTCCTAATGTGTAATTTGTCTTCTTGACTGCTGATTTGTGCAGTGGTGGATCACACTGTGGCAGCTAAAATGCTTCCTACCCCAAATGTTACATTTTGCCCCTCTCCTAGCAGTTGCCAGTCTTGTGGCAGGGGTAACCAAAATGGCACAGTCAGCATTTCTTAATTTGCTGCAGGTTGCTATTCCAGAGTATTAAAGTATTGGCTACAGTATTAGACTGATAATGGAGCATGATGGTATCAGCCCAGAATTTGGGAAGAGGGTTTTCCAGGAGAAATTGTTAGGGACTTTGCAGAAACAGTCATCTTCCTCTGTAGCATGGGGAATGGTTCACCTAATAAAGCATACCCAGGTGATCTCATACTTAATAGCTTGCAGAGTCTTTTGGCATTGGCAATAACCTATTCTGTATTGGTGACATACATATTTTGTGTAAAAGGACAGAAAAGACTATTTTTGGACTTGCACTGCAGAAGTTTGTGAACTTACTTGGCTCAGGTAGTACAAATGCAAACGGTGAGCAACTGCTGCTAATTCTGGAATGGGCAGCTACCCAGAAGGAAGCGTTCTGCTCTCTGGGCACCGTCTGCATTTCGCTTTGAAGAAGCCTTTGTCCTCTCTGTGTTCCATATAGGACAGTTTGAGAGCTGCTCTTACAGAGGATTTGGGTGATTCTTTATGACTCGTCAGTGGAGCTTTTATAAAAATGTAATTAGCTTTGCCTCATTTGAATGAGGTGACTCGTTGCACTCATTGCTTCATCCTGAATCGAGAGTCTGAGAAGTCACTTGCAAAAATAAACTTTCATCTCACAAAGGTGTAGGTATTTACTTGTCATTTCCTTGCTTTGATGAAATAATTGATAAAGTCGAAACAAAGGCTTGGAAGTTAGTCTAAAATGAAGTAAACGGTATAATCACAGAAGCTTCATCACAGTCTCAGTTGAGATGCGACTGCTGTGAAATGGCCAGCAGCCAAGCTTTGCAGTGCATCCGACTTCACCTGGCACTAACTGTCATCTGCTCTCTGAAAACATTTCTTAAATGATATAATGATGAATGGCACTTCTATTTAACAGTGTCATCCGCTCAAAATGTTCTGTAACATCTGTTGCTTTGTTCAGAAGTTGTGACAAAGATGAAATAACTGAAGAGTGGCTGAGAAAGTGTTTGGGTTTTACGGAAGGGCTGCCTGTATTCAAACTGCTTGGGTAGAAAGCTTTGGCTTTCTGTGAGCTGCTCTGTGTGTTACCCTTGTGGAAGAATTGTTGCTACTTTCTGCTCTTTTTACCTACAGTGTATCATATTTAAAACAGGAAAAAGCCTCAAGAAAGTACTAAGAATTTGTGATTTGATAAGATACCCTTTTATGTTTTACTGGTTGTTGATAGATTATCTATATAAAAAGCCGTTTTCTAATGAGTTTTTCATTTGTGCCAGATGTCACAGTCAAGTTCTGTGTGTTCTTTGTTTCCAAAACAGAAAGGTAGAAAATGAAAGAATGCCAAAAAGCCTGACCTTTGAGGTGCGGTTCCTTTTGACTATTAGGAAGGTGTTCTCATATTGATAAATTGTTTTATTAAATTGTGATTGTTAAAGTTGCAATAAATCAAATACATGAGAAAATGTAATTTCATTCTGGATTTCTCCCCAAGTTAAAAATTGAGAATTGCACCTCTATATCAGCTAATTTGTAATTTGTTTTTTCTGCACAGAGCATAGGCATGACATTTCTGTAGAATAGTGATTAACTGTCATAATTTCCTTTTTAACCTAACATGTCAAAGCTTCATTTTCTTATGTCTTGCACGGCAATTCACTTACAGATTATTTTTTTTGATTGGTTTTAAAGACAAAAGTAAACAGTGACTTGAATATCTTAAATTGTCTTGGCAGTTAAATTGACAAGAATCTACTTGTTCTTTGTTTCTAGGATTAAACTTTAAACTGATAGACCTACTCCAGTAATTTGAGTTTTAAAAGCCCAAATCTTCATAAGCTGGAGAACTTGATCTTGTAACAGCTGTTTAAATGCTGTTATTTTGGGGAGTTTTGGTGGGTTTGTTTGTTTGTTTGTTTTTTCAATCTTGCTCTATCTTCTGTATAGTTCTTCAATATAAATGATTGACCAAACCCCGAGTTCTTGGATTAAGGATGGCTTTTGTTTATTTTGGAAATCATTAAGGTAATAACAATAAATACACAAAAAAGTTTCTAAGATATTGCTGACGTGACTGCTAGTACTGCTTATGCTAGTGTTAATATTACTGGACATGTTGTCGTGGTTTAGGACACATGCCTATTGTTTATAATCTGAGCCCCACCTTCCCCTCTGTGGAGATTTTCAAGCATCCACATGAGCTGGACTGCTTTCTCAGCTTGTGTCACTAAATGTTAGAATTCTGAAGTGTGGTAGCTTGGAAATTGTATAAAATCTTGTTGTTTAGGGGTTTTATTTATTTTTATTTATTTGTTTGGGGTTTTTTTGCATACCCAAAGAGGCTTTTGGAGATGACAGCAGCAGTCTTTGTTTTATGTTAACTTTTACTTTTGGTTATATGAAAGCAACATTGTGGAGTTTGTACCTTACAGGCGAAGGTATCAAAATATAGGGGGAGTCAGGGATGCAGAATGGGATGTACAGTGAAATGTTAAGTAGCTGTTGAATTTTGGGTGCTGAGTGAGGTGTCACTAAAGCAGCCATTGACGAAATGCTTGAGACAAATATGTGTCAAAAATAGTGGTTTTCTGTGTGGTAGGTGCCTTTACTCCTGTCTGGCAAGAGTGCGTTTTTCTTATTTCTGCTTTCTGAAAGTAATGTCACTTTTTCTTTTAAAACATCATGGAGACAAGTCACAATGTTGGTGACTTTATAATAATTGTTCTTGTTAGAATACTGACCTTCAAAGCAGGAGACAAAGGTTTAAATCTCTTTTTTTCAGACTGGGATTCAAATTCCATCTTCCAGAAGCGCACATTGTGCTTCTGTTTGTTGGGAAATCTTT
>NW_009647874.1:5180061-5194653 GCF_000708025.1 Charadrius vociferus | reverse complement strand
TCTGTCAACTTCATCTAGCTGAATGGTAAAGGCAGTCATGGAAAAAGGTTGTAGGGTAGGGGAGGAGTTATTTATAGGGAGTTTTGTTTTTTTTTTTTTTAATACAATTTTCTGGTTTGAGGTTGTTACTGTATTTTATCCTAAAGACCCGTTTAGGTGTATGTGGATAGTCTTGGGGAGTAAAATTTAGACCTCTTTGAACTTCTGCCCTCTTTAACTCATATTGATTGTTGTACAGATTATTATATTTTACAGCAAGGACAATGTACCTATTTCCTTGTCTTTTGAAAGAAAGTAGTATTTCCTACGTTTTGAGAGAAACTGAAGAACAATTGCCTGACCAAACATTCAGAGGAAATGAGTGGAGGAGGAATGCTTAATTGGAGGATCCTATATGTGACTGGGGCATGAACTTTTCATCAAATTTAGTCATACAGCGCAAATGCTTCTAAACTGTTTCAAATTTTATTATGTTACTGTCAAGATGGAGAGTTTTCATGCTGAGTATTAGCAATCAGTGTGAACAAGGCTTTCCAGATGTACAGTAAAGTTTTTAGGTATATAGATGAAAATGAAATTCCATTTGTAAGTGTCGGAATTCTTTGTGGACTTAGATGTATTCAACTTGGTTGTTTAGGTACCCAGTCAGTCATCTTGGTTGAAGTACTAAGCTAGCTTGGTATAGCTAGTCTTTTTAGGGAACCTAGAAGAAGTTGTTCACTTTGGAGTTAAAAAATTTTTATGCCAAAAGACTGATTTGCAAAGTGTGGTACTTATTAATACGAACACCTTTGGAATTGGAGCTCTCAGAGGGAAATTAGTATCCCAGATTTGTGTTCGGTATTTAATTAGACTCTGCATTGTTATTTTGGTTTGTCATAGCTCTATCTACAGAACAAGGTATGACAGGTTTTAGGTAATGGAATAACAAATAATAACAAAATAATAACTAAACGTTTTTGTGTTAAGTTACTTAGTTTTTTGTGTTTTTCTTTGCAGCTTTCATCCAGTCGGATGGCATAATAGAAATGCTACGTTTTGATGAAGGAGACCTATTGCAGGTATGTAGTCTGAGTAAATCATCTGAACTAGCAATGTTTCAGCTTCTTTTTGATAGCTGCTTTTTTTTAACTCATGGGTGAGTGGATTTTTGAAAATAAGCAAGCATCAAACTTAGTCCAAAAAACTTGTGGACCTTCTAGAGTTATTTTCAACAGTATGCTTTGGTGTATCCTGAGGTTCTGCTTCCCTGATCTTTTGGTTTGGGAAGCTGGTGGAGTCTACCACAAGTTCTGGCTGGCCTGTTTGTCCAGGTTTTTCTTCTCATAAAAACTGGGAGATGTTTTGTGGTTAAGACTTACCGTAATGTAGAGTTGGGATGCAATTGGATAGCACAACTAGAGGAACTGCAAAGTGCTGCAAGATTGCCAAATGTCAAGACAGCCCTTGGGACCAAGTCACCACTGGGTTTAAGGAAAGTTCAAATTACTGCAGTGAGGTAATTACTGTTGCAAATATGGATTTTTCAAGTCTAATGTTGCCATTCTTGTCAGCTTTCTTTAGGTGTGAGTCAAAACAGATCAAAAGATAACTTTGAAGAGTGTGTGCTGATATTTTGAGATGGTGATACTAGTGGGGACGAAATGCATAGCAACGTGGCTTGATACTTTAGAGCTATGAAGTTCTGATATTCTATTGACTAGAATTTCATATACATACATTTTGTGGATTGTATTTATGTTCAGAATATCTTTTGTTAAAATTCCTTGATGTTAGTGCTGGTAGTTGAGAGGGAGGAGAGGAGAAAGAAAAAAGCAATTAAGTGTTTAAATGATTAGAATACATGGTGTGTGACTGTGTCTGACTTCACTAGTTACCAATGCAGTGCTTCATTTACATTTCCAACCTCCTGTCTATTCTAGTAGAGTCAACAAATGTAAAAGCTGCATAGTTCTGGGCTTGTGATAATATTACTTGTTTCAGATTTATGAAGGTGCTTTTTCTTTTTCCCCCATGTACATAAGTTGTTTGGGTTTTTTGTTTGGTTGTTTGGGGTTCTTTTTTTCCTTTGTCCACTGCTTTGTCCTTAATGTAATAATTTACTATAGGATTTAAGATTATAGTGTACAAGTATGAGATCCTTCAAAGTGATCTAAACTGGTGACAGAAAAGATTGCAGTTAAAAATAAACAAAAAACCCACCCCCCCAAAAAAAAAAAAAACCCACCCACCAAACAAGCAGACAAAAAAAAAGCCAGGTTCCTCATTAAACAGTTGTATAGATGTCACGTGCTAAACACATTCCATAATAGATTCCTATGTAGGCTTATTTTTGGACATACTGAATAGAATAATGGAAGTTTTCCATATAGTGGTTACATTCTCAATTATTGCAGTTTTTGACTTGGCATATTTCTTTAACTTGCATGGAGATACCACATATCAGTATAAATACAAGAGGAAAAAAATCACAAGGCTTAGTTTCTTTCCTTTTACATACTCTATTAGAATATATTTTGTTCAATGAGTGGTTTAATAAAAATGACAGACAGGTGTTGGCCCAATTTTTAAGATAAAAATGATGTAGTAAAATTAACTTACCTACATTTTAGGTGGGTTTTCCCCCAAGGTTCTCTCTTTTTTAACTAATTATAATTAATCTTACAAATCTGAAATTATCTTATTTACTTTAGCACTCTATTAATTACTGTAGTTCTCAGGACTAAAAGTAATGGTGCTGCTGTGACCCACCTCAATAATTCATATAAAGATGGAAAAGTAAAACAGATTGTTAATCATTCCAAGTTTTTTGCAAGATGCAACAGAGACAGGAAAATAAATTTAAATATTATGGTGGGACAAAGTCAAGCAATTCTGGATGTTGCACTGTTAACTTTGAGGTGCTTTGGATTGCATTTGGCTGCCACTTATCCTAATACACTGCTGAATATTTGATTTAAAACAAAGTGAGAGACAAAATTTCTAGTAAGTGCTTTAGATGTTTTATATTATGGATGTGGCTCTTAAGCCAAAAATACCTATGTAGGTGAAACCAATTCCTTTTAATCAGAATGATACACATGTTTTCTCTAGCTTGCAATTTATTTGGATTTTTTTCCTGTAGATTTTAATGTGGTGACCTCTTGTGACTACTTACTGCAATTAAAAAATAAAATTGAAGTAAATGCATTGTTGTAAAAAGAGATTTACATCTTGTGAACAGCAGTTACTAAAGTTTTAAACCTACTGTAACGTCATTGAATATTTCTCTTTCAGGGTTTCTGTAAGTTTTCACAAATGCTTTTTGATTGTAGGTCATCCATCATTACAGCACAAATACAATGATGTAGTAGTAACTCAGTATTGTCTAATGTTATGTCACCTCCAGGTGATTTTTTTATATAAAAAATAACCAATTCAGTGCCTAAATTGATTAATAATCCTTGAAGTGTCAAAGCTATCTCCAGTCTTGATTTATTTTTTCCCCCTCAGATAATTTGATATCTTTAAAGTGGAAGCAAGCCCTTTTCTTGTTTGAAGGTGTTGCTTTCAAGTAAGGCAAATCAAATGCCCAGTCTTAAACAATTTAGGGATTCCTGCCACCTCCCTCCAGTTAGAGTATATCCTCTTGATGCTGTTTTTTATACTTATTTGGAATACATACTCTTGGTGAAACACTCCTTATGTGTTCCAATAACACTTTTGGATTTTTGTTGTAAAAAGTAAATGAAATGTGTTGGAAAATGGGGTTTGACCAGACTGGCTTAAAACAGTTCTTTATTGAAAGAGCATAAATTTTTAAATATTTAAGTAAAATATGCTTGCATTTAGTAAAAATAAACTGGCAATGAAAATTTAATTAGTTCATGCTAGTGGATAACACTAGTGAAATACAGATTGTACTTTTTGGGTGTGGACTTCCAGTATGTGGATTAGAAAGTGCTATACCATGGAGCTTTGCCCTCTGTCTTAACAGAGCAAAAGACTTTTATTCTTTAGCATACATGTTTAGAGTAAAGGTTTATATCTGAATAAATTTACCTTACTTCTGCCCATGGATTAAATTACAATAATGAAAGAATTTCCTAATTCTGTCTGTTCTTCAAATGAATTAGTCCCTTAAAATACTCAACAACTTTTTGAGCTCTTTGAATAATTTATTTAGATCCTGAACATAAGGTAAGAATTGTAGTAATGTAAATTGTGCATTGCTCAATGCAATGTAGGGTTTGGGTTTTTTTCTTCAATAGCAGGCAATTTGCAGATGTCTGCGTAATTGGTTGGCACTTCAGAGTCATAGATTTGTTTGGTTGGAGTGGACCTCAGGAAATCACCTAGTACTTTCTTCAGGTAGTGTTGTGTGTAGATGGACTACCCTTGGCAGATGCTTGACTCTTCTGTTCTTAAAACCTCTAGAGAAGTAACTTTCACAAGTTTCCTTAAGTGTATGTTTGTTTCATGCCTAAGCTGGTTTTGCTGCTTTTTTTCTCCAATATATAATCAGTTAGGTTTTTTTTTTTTTAGGATTTTTTCTTTGCCCTCTTCATATTGATAATTTTGTACTAAAAAACACCTATAGCTTCTTCATGCAAATTTTTGAAATCACCCTGTAACTTTCTTTACTGAATTTTTATTTGTCTACACACTACTTAAAGCATAGCATTTAATTGGGACATTAGTACTCTGAGGCTTTGAGAAAGGGCAGAGTAGTTACTTCCCTGTGTAATAATACTTGTTTTAGTAATTCCAAAATGAATGGTAAATTTTTGACAGCATTTTGTTTGCTTATATAGTTTGTATTTCACTTTGCTCTCCAGACGCGTTTTCTTTAGTGTACTACCACATAGTTATTCAGTTTTGGATTTGAGCTCTTCTTCAGCTGAACTTTGCCTTGTCGGTGTCAGGCCATCTCCTCCGTGTGTCCTGATTATTTGAACCCTTGTCCAGACCTGACAGATGCTTCAAGTCCCTGACGATGATGTCATCTGCAAATACTAGGAGTGCTGAAATAAACTACAAAGTTTACTTTTAATAAATTATCCTTTCATGTTAAGCCAACATACTTGCTCACTTTTTGAAGACTTTATTTTGGAAAGTGAACTGTAAAGTAAAATTTATTTTTCAGACCAAAGTTTTCATTTGCTTTTAGTTCATAAAGGACTGTTTCCCAGGTCATTCTATTCATTGTTGGAGCTCTTGCCTTGGATATCTTATGTTTCCCTGCACAATGTAGTTGGGGCCACTATTTTCCATAGTGAGTGATCTTCTGTTCAGGCTAAGTGTTTAGGAAGTCCTTCTGCTTATGTAGTAGTATTTTAAAATTAGCGTATTCCTACAATGAAAAAGGAAAACGGTAAGACTCTTCAGTCAAATTCTCTTAACATGAATCACTACACTTACCCTTGCTGCAATGATCTTAAGTGTATGAAATGCTTTTTTACAGGCAAACTCATCAAAATTATTTTACTGATACTTACTGGTTTACAGAATAGCTAAAATAGGGGAAAAAGAAAACCTGTGTGCTTATATATACTTAATACATATTTGCTGTCTTTGTTCATAAACTGCTGTAAACGCTAGTCACAAAAGTTGGTAACAAGAATGACAATGGACCTAGATGTCAAATAGACAGAACCTTAATGTGACTTGTGGTGGCTTTGCAACAAGAAAGCTCTGGGTCCGAGTTACATGTGTGGGAGTCAGCAATGCTGATCTCTTACTGGAGGAACTTTAGTATTTTCTGCATGATCTGTACTTTGTTCCGTATGGTGTGGTAAAGAAATATCTTAACAGAAGTGGCAACCATTTGGTTCTGGTGTATCAGCATTAGTGTTTTCAGAGTGTAAAGTTTAAATGTATTATTCTTATTACCTCAAATTTTCATATTGTATATTGACTTTTAAAAGGGTTTTGTTATGATCTCGGTTAATATCTGTATAGCCAAACTGCTATACGGACTGCATGAGTGGGCAATAAAGTGGCTGGACCATTGACCTTGATGGGTGTACTGTACGGTACAAAGTTCAGCTGGCAGTCAGTTACCCATGATGGAGCTTGATACTGAGGTCAGTACTGCTTAATGTCTTCATTAGCAGCCTCGATGATGGTATAGGGAGTGCACTCAGTAAGTTTGCAGATGCTACCAAATTGGGCAAAGTAGTTGGTATACTGGGAGGCAAGGCTTCTATTCAGAGGGACTTTGGCAGGCTGACAGGAACCTCATGACATTCAGCTAAGGCAAATACAAGTCCTGCACCTGGGAAAGAATGACCCTGTGTAACAGGACAGGCTGGGCAGTGACTGGCTAGACAGAAGCACTGTAGAAAAGACCTGGGGGGTTCTTGTAGACAACCAGTTGAGCATAAGTGGTTAGCTACGTGCCCTTGAAGGCCGTCAGCCTGCCGAACTGTATGAACAACTGTGGAGCTAGAAGATAAGGGGTGTGATTTCCTCCCAACACACACATTCAAGCACTTGTGGGGATGCACCTGGTTTACTATGTCCAGTCTGGGCTACCCAGTACAAGGGAAGCACTGAAATACTGGAGCAAGCACAGCAGGGGGATACCAGGATGATCAGGGGGGCTGGAATGCTTCTCACATTAAGAAGTGTTCCTTCAGCATTTAGAGGAGAAGACAAAGGGGAAACCTAATTGCTGTGGGCAATGTAGAGTTGACAAGAGCCAGATTTTTCATTGTGTGCAGTGGAAGGATGAGAGGCTTTGGACACAAATTTCAGCATGGGACATTCCAAACCCATGTAAGAAAAAAAAAAAACTTTTAAACTTCAGGGTGATCAAACTGGACCAGGTTACTCAAAGAAGTTGTAGAATTTCTGTCTTTGGAGATATCCAGAATTGAATGGCCCAAAGCAGTGAGCGGCATGCACTTACTAGACCTCCCCTGAGTAAGGGTTGACTAGATGGCCTCTGGAACTTCCTTTCAATGTGTGTGATTTTCTAAAACAATAAAAGCCATCTCAGCTTATTGGTATTGCTTGTGAGCAGCTGAAGTCCTTCTGCTGCTCAGAAAAAAAAAATGCAGTTTCTTCTTGTACAGGAACAATTGCCATCCCCAGGCTTTAGTTTTAAAAATAATTAATTGATGCCCAGGAGTAAGTGACTGTTGCAAAGCAAATGTCAATAGCATGTGTTGCATCAGCTAAAGTCAACTGATGTTTTTGTTTCCTTATGTGAGTTTGGGTCATGAAAGAGAATGGCAAGAATGAGTCAGTGCAGTCCACTTTCAGCTACCTTTCAGATTACAGCATTCATTTTTTTCAGTACCTTAAGCAAGATACTCATCATTAATTATATTTCTTTTAATCATCCTACTTATTAGTGTAGAGCTCATGAATGCAGCAATGAAGATTTAAACTGCCATCTACGGATTGGTTTTGTAGCTGTCCCTCAATATTTAGTTGCAAACAGCACGGTAGCTTTTCTATAAGAAGGAACCACATTTAACAATGTGTAAAATGTTCTGAAAGAGTCTTTCAAACTGAGTTCTTTAAATTAGTGTGGATACTGTTGTGTACGAATACACAAAGCTTTGGTTGTTGAGAAATTCGGTAACATTAAAGAAATGTGTTTGGTGTCCAGAAACTTCAGGTCTTAAGAGAGCCTCTCTGCCTCATGCCCTGTGCTCTCCTCCCCCACCCCCCGCTATCCTTGTTTAAGGCTTTAGGGCTTCAATTCAGTTGCTTAAACGTAGGTAACCAGTGCTATTTGAGATGCCCTGGGCTGTCCCGGACATCGACACGGACCTGGCAGAGATGGCACAGGAGAAACCGTATGCCCTTCTGGATGTCAGTCTGAGACCAGGCAGGTTGCCCTAGGACATTAATCTCAAGTGGCAGCAGATGCCTATGTTTAGATGACTGAATGTAGTGCTAGGTAATATGACCGCTTACCAAGAAGTGAAGAATAGCTATTATAACAAACTGGTGAGACATTAAAATTAACCTTTTGTTGTTGTTTGTCGGTTGTTTTTTTTGGTGGGATTTTTTATTTTTGGTTTCTGGCTAAAGTCAGCAACCATGGCTATGACTTTAGAGACAGCCTTCAGACAGTAAGGTGTGGGTTTTTGATTCTCCATGTGCGCAACATTGTTCTGGTATTGTTCCATCAGCTGTACTGAGTCTGTAAGGTGTGCTTTCAGGTACAGATTCACTATGAAATCTTTCTTGAGGATATGAGCTTCTGGAAAGAAATTGTTTTCAGTCTTGAAACTGGTGCTGGCTGACTCCCTTCACATTTTTTAATGTGAAGCAATGTGTGCAAGTTGTCTCAAGATCTTTATTCTGAAATCTCTTTCACTTATAGTTTAAACCTTCTAGTGTTATATAAGAGATAATTAAGGCATGCAACTGTTAGTAACAACAGTGTAAATGCATATGTTATCTTAAAAGAAAATAATAATAAAAAAATCGTCTTTCTCCAAGACTTGAACACAACCTTTTGGGTGGGAGGATAGTAAACCCCCAGTACTGGTAGAAGGGGTGAATTTTCCCTCTCCCTCTTCTTTTTCCCACTCAGTTGTAGATTTCTACTGTTTCTTTTGTGCTGGCATTATTTTTTGTTGTTAGGCAGTCAGTTGGATCAGGAAATTAATCCAATTGAATTCTTTTCCCTGTAACTCAGTTTATTATGTCTCTTGAAATATGAATAGTGTGCACATGCAGTCTTCTTCCTGATCTGTACATTGCAAGGTAGTATTTTGTTATTTGTACTACTTCTCCTGTACAGATAAGATTTAATAAAATTTTCCTATAAATCATATTTTGCTAATGCTGCTCTATTACAGATGCATCATTTACAGGAAAAAAGAATAAACTGTATTTATTAAAGAGCATAATTTTATTTCTCTTTACCTGATAAACTAGCAGTATTCAACAAAACTACATTTTAAATAGTGGTTTGATCTGGTACAGGGTTTTAGTTCTTGGCATTTATGCTTGACCGTTTTGTGCAGTCACACAGGAATAACAGTGTGCCAGACTGCAACACAGTACTGCCACAATTTTACTTGACGATCAAATAAAAAGAAAGCATTTAGAACATGTAACTGAACGCATTTGTATGTTTTTATTTACTGCACGACTCTAAAGATTGACATGTAATAAAAATGAGTGTTAATTATAGAAACTGCCACATGAGATTTATTTTTGGTTTAGTTCCATGATGCTACGGTTGATGAGCTGCTGAAGTCAGTATGCTATTTCTTTGCTCTTGACTGACCCTGATTTGGGGAAAAAAAAAAACCCACCACCCCAAACCACAACAAAAACCCAAACAAAAACACTAAAAAAAAGCCAAACGCCCACAGAACAAAATACCCACAAAAAGTCCAAACAAGCCAAAAGGCAAACAAACCCCTGCTGAAAATACAAAAAGTGTTATTGAAATGAATTTGTCATTTTGCTGGTATTTAACAAACATCTGAAAGCAAAAACCAGGCTTTTCCTTATAATAGTGAATCTTTGGATATTTGCTCTTAAATATATTTCAGACATATAATGTCCTACCAAAGTGATTTGTGATTTTAACCTTTATGTACAGATAATAGACTAATATTTTCATAGCAAACCTGTAATTTCAGAATGTAGGAGGGAAAACTTGAGTTTGTGATCAGCCAGAGAATTTAACTCCCAACAGTTAACTATAGCCATGGCCATGTAAGAGTTCAGCTGTTGTCAGTGATGTGCATTTCCATTTGTTTCTGGAGTTGCAGCCTTCTGTCTAAAAGTTCACCTGGGTGGGGTCTTAAGACTAAGACTAATATTAGGGGTATTGACTGCCGTTATGATGCTTAAGAGCATCTTTCTCTACTAAATAATTTAAAACTTAATAGAACATACTCTCTTGTTAGAGCCAAAGCTAGTTGTCAAGGATGGGACAGTGTTGGTAATGACTATTTTGGTTGCCCTGTCATAGGATCTGAACCTGTTAGCTCCATCATCTGACTGTCAGGTAACTGCTGGTAATTTAATTATATACTTTAGTTATGTTTCTAAAGAAAAATCAATTAGTGAAAGGAAGGATTTATTTAACTGTAGTGAATAATGCACTTTCAGGGACATCAGTAAGGGTGTTTATACATCTGTTAACTTCATAGAGTATGTTTGGTTGCTGTGGTTTCACCCCAGCTCAGCCCCACTCAGCCGCTTGCTCATTTGCCCCCGTTGGGATGGGGTAAAAGTGAGAAAACTTATGGATTGAGATAAAAACAGTTTAATAAGTAAAGCAAAAGCCACACACACAAGTACAGCAACACAAAGAATTCATTCCCTGCTTTCCATGGGCAGGCAGGTGCTCAGCCATCTCCAGGAAAGCAGTGTTCCATCATGTGTAACAGCTACTTGGGAAGACAAACCCCATCACTCTGAACACACACCCCCTTCCTCCTTCTCCCCCCAGCTTTATATACGGAGCATGATGTCACATGGTATGGAATATCCCTCTGGTCAGTTGGGGTCAGCTGTCCCAGCTCTGTCTCCTCCCAACTTCTTGTGCTCCCCCGGCCTGCTTGTGGGTCGGGTGGGGTGGGAAAGAGACAAGGCTTTGAGGCTGTGTAAGCACTGCTCAGCAACAGCTAAAACATCCCCACGTTACCAACACTTTTCAGTACAAATCCAAAACACAGCACCACACTAGCTACTATGGAGAAAATTAACTCTATCCCAGCCCAAACCAGTGCAGTTGTGTAATAGTATCTCACAGGAACACAGGCTCTGAAATTTTTGGTTGTCTCCCTCCAGCAGGCAGGAAAGTCAGTGGTGTGAATGCATAGCATGGTAGAATGGAACTGGCAAAATCATGAGAAAAATGGCTTTAAATGACTGTGCTGTAGTAAAAAAGAGAGGGATATATGCAGTTGTTTGGTAGGGAGGAATATCAGATGATTTCAGTTAGTAGAGAAAACACAAAATGGATTTGGGTCATTTTGGGGTACACTCGTGTTACTGATTGTATTGCATAGATCTTCAGATCCAAAAATTCCTCATCATTGACACTTGGAGTATACCACTTGGTGCATGCATCAGAGATGTGCAGAAAGCTCATAAACGCTGAGACCTACTGAGCAACTTGTCTGTTACCACTTGTCAGTGGTAGCTGGCCGTGGGGAAGATCAGCGTGCCTTTCAGCTGCAGCCAAATAACTCAGGCTCTTTAGTCCTTATCAGCAAGCGCCAGTCTTGTTTCTACTGAGTACGATGCGCAGCGTGTCTTGCAGAGCCCTCAGAGCCAGGTGCAGTCTGATGTGTTTTTACAGAGAACGGGTCCATCTGCAAGCTGTAGGCAATAGTTACATAGATTAAAACAAAAAAAAATAATAGAAAGTTTTGGAAAGGCAGACAGCAATGATGGTTGTCAGATTTATGCTAGAAAAGTAGATAGTAAGCATGTAAGTAGCTGTTTGAAGCTTATTAAAACAATTTTTAAAATACTCAAGCAATGTGTATTTTCTGCCAAGCTTATAGAATCATGCTATTGTGAACTAGAGAATATCACTGGCTTAATGTTTTGAACAAGTGTTTGTATGAAGTGTTAAACCAGCTTTTTATGGCATAAGTGCTTTTTGGATGGAGAGAAACTATTTTCAGCTGACTCACTCTGATTCAGTTTCCTATCTGTTTTTTAAGTTGAAAAATTAATGGGTGGCAGTTTAAAACTGGAAGGTTTGCTCTCATCTTTCCAGTCTGAAGAAAAGATAAGGTATGGAAGGCAGAGATCTGTTTTTTCTGATTGAATTCTTTAAGAGCTAATAAATTAACTTGTTAGGCAGTTCTTCCTAGGAAGTTTTAGGTACAAAACATTTCATATCTTAAGCATTCATCAATTAAATAAAACTGATTTTAAATTTCTTCTTTCTTCATTTTAATTGAATTTCTCTTACTATTCTGAAACTATTCACTATAGATTGTAAGTAAACATTTACTTACTTACATTCACTATAGATTGTAAGTAACATTTACTTAAATGTTAGTGGACATAGAAAATGGAGGGTCACATCAGAAATTAAGAAGCTGAACTAAAAGCTTATTAGTATGTGAGTAGTATGCCTTAGCTAGGAAAACTTAATGGAAATACTTGCAAGCCAGTGTATTTTAATGAAAAATAAGAAACACCCTGTTTTCCTAATTACAGTATGAATATAATAGGTAAGTTTAAATGAAAGCTTGCTGAGTTTTATTGAAAACCTGCTGATTTTAAAATTGTAATAAAATTGCCAATATAAAACAACTTACCTTGCCTCTTAGCATTCTGTTCAGTGAGGAAAAACTGCACCAATCGTGCTGTACTGCAAAGCGTAATTTCATGGGAGCCCCTTCCTCCTGCAACATCCCTTTAGCAAGGCAGTCTGCCCCTTTATTTCAGAGGTTTTAAAACAAAAAAGCTAATTGATGCTCTACCTAGACATTTAAAATTACAAATAAATCCTCAAGTTACAAACAGATTAGCTTTGTTTTACAATGGTAAATACATTAGTAAATGTAATAGTATGCTTCCAGCTTTCTTTAGTTTGATACAAATTGGAGGGTCAATAAACCAACTAATTTCATTTTAAATCTGAACTACTTCTTAGATTTATACTCCAGAATTAATCCTTGATATGAATCAAACATTAATGTTTGTGGATTAAGTGATTTAATAATAGTGATTATAGAATTTTAAAGAAGTGTCTCCAAAAAGCAAAATAAAACATAAATTCCTTTATTAGAGGAATTCTTAAGTAAAAATAATTTTTAAAGATTTATTTTAAGAAAAAAATAGTTTTTTCTTGGGAAAAACAAGGAAAGGAAGTGTAATTTGTAGTTGAAATCAGTGAAGTGCACAGCCAAGTGACTTGATTTTAGTTCTGAAATGAGATATGAAAAATTAACCTTCGCCTTGCAAACAAATAACATCCTTATACTAGAGGTGAGGCTTTATCAGACCTATCAGCTTTCTTCCTGCTCCCAGAAGATAAATATTCATCTTGGCCATTAAATGCCTTTAACAGAAGGACTGAAATCCTCAATTTGATCCCCAAATCCTGTGGGAAGACAGAAGTTTTCAAAGTCAAGTATGTTTTAATGTTAGCTGTATCAGGAGGACATTCTATATGCAGCCGTCTAAACCAGTTGGAATTTCCTAGACAACCTAACCTCCTTGTTTTCAGGTAATTAACTGTAATGTCCAGCAGAGTGGTAGTAAAGGTATGAATAATAGAGGCTAGAAGATCATTAGCAGGGAAGGAGATGAAGTTTCCTAAGCATATGGAGATTATAGCATTCTTTGTTTTGTAGTTCATTAACTTACGCTGTTGAAATAATTGCTTGACTGTTACTTGTTTTATATGCTTTTCTTTGTAATTTCTTTCTTACATCTATGCTAGGTTTTTCTTTTGCTCCCTACAATGTTATAATTTCCAGGACTTTTTTTCCTCCTCTTAATTTTTAAGTTGTTAAGTTGCTGTGGTCTTACAGTTTGTAGGAGTTCCTGCCACTGGAACTGACTGCAGTTCTTGTCCAGGGCCAAACGGTGTTTTGGTAGAGGCTTAGTTTCTTTAAGTAATTGGAAAAAGACAGTTTGCATTTTCTGCTCCAGATCAGAACTTTTCCTTTTGTCTTTCAAGATCTGATCTACTAACTTGTTACAGTGGCTGTGTTTTTTTCTCAGAAGAAGTATATAAAAATTATTTTTTTCTTTTACAGACTGAGACAACTATAGGCCTCAGTTCATATCAACAGAAAAGGTAAGCACAATTTTCTAGAAGTTTAAAACAGCCATTCTGTTGTGAGATTTGATTTGTGATGTTTTTCATAAGAATAATAAAGTTCAAGATCAAATACAAATTGTGTAATTTTTCAGTTGTTTGTCTCATACAGAGGAAATTTAAACTAAAATGTAAAACAATTTTTAATATTGGACAGCTAAATAATTTCACATATGGAATAAGAAATGGAAGAATTCTTTAATTCACTGTGTAACATATACCACAGAGTAATTCTGTATGAATAAAGAGGGGGTAAATTGAGACTCTGCTTATAGATTTTTTTTTTTTTTTAATCGTTTTACTGGAAAGGAATGGGGTTTGTTTACTTGCTTCAAATGTTCCTCGGGTCCTTTTGAAGAAAAATTTGATGATGTTACTTTCGATAGATTCTACCCCATCTGTCTGTGTATCATTCCCCCCTCCTCCCCAAAGACATAATCTGTTCTTGAAGAACTTTGCTTATAGTATCTGAGAAGGAAAAGAAGTGGCCTCTTTTTTTCCCTGGTCCTAAATTTTTCTCTGGAGACTCCTCAAATATTCCTGTGTATTTAATGAGTACATTGAACAGTAATAGTGAAGCTTGTTTCTTATACAATAGCATCCAACAAACTCTCATGGAGAGCATAGCTTATTTTCTGTAAATACAGCTAGATTTTTTTTCATGGACCGTTTCCATTTCCTTCCCAGGAAATCTAGTAACAGGACTAGTCTTTTTTTCATTTCAGATGAGTATATGAAAAATTCTTATTTTACTATGCATATAGTTGCATAAGCATTCAGTACTGGGACCTGTACTGTTCAATATTTTTGTCGCAGACATGGACAGTGGGGTC
>NW_009647874.1:5166996-5179847 GCF_000708025.1 Charadrius vociferus | reverse complement strand
CCGTATCCTGGGCTGCATCAAAAGAAGTGTGGCCAGCAGGTCAAGGGCGGTGATTCTGTCCCTCTACTCCACTCTCGTGAGACCCCACCTGGAGTACTGCCTCCAGCTCTGGAGTCCCCAACAGAAGAAGGACATGGACCTGCTGGAGGGTGTCCAGAGGAGAGCCACGAGGATGATCCGAGGGCTGGAGCACCTCTCTTATGAGGAGAGGCTGAGAGAGTTGGGGCTGTTCAGCCTGGAGAAGAGAAGGCTCCGGGGAGATCTTATTGCGGCCTCCCAGTACCTAAGGGGGGCCTACAGGAGAGCTGGGGAAGGACTTTTTACTAGGGCATGTAGTGACAGGATGAGGGGAAACAGCTTTAAACTGGAAGAGGGCAGGTTTAGATTAAACATTAGGAAGAATTTTTTTACTTTGAGGGTGGTAAGGCACTGGCACATGTTGCCCAGAGAGGTTGTTGAGGCCCCATCCCTGGAGGTGTTCAAGGCCAGGCTGGATGTGGCCTTGGGCAACCTGGTCTAGTGGGAGGTGTCTCTGCCCATGGCAGGGAGGTTAGAACTCGATGATCTTCAAGGTCCTTTCCAACCTAAACCATTCTATGATTCTCTTTGCAATAAGTTTTGAAAAATATCTGAAAAAAGCAACGTTTTTCATTTTACACTTAAAAGCCTTGATCCTATTCGTATCGCTTGCCGCCAGTCTCTGGTGCCTTCTGATTAGATACAGACCTAAATCTGCCGATGTGAATCCCCTGAATCGTATGACAATATGGTAGACTTTGGGTTATCTAGTATGAGGTTTCTGACTATACTTGGAATTCAGGATTTCAAGGGCAAAGAGTGAACACAGTTGCTGAAGAATCTTAGGAGGATGCAGCAGGTCTTTCACTCTGGGTGAAATTAAAACATAAATTCACCGTTATCTTTATTGTGATAATGTAAAAGAGAAGACTTAATATTATGTATTGAAATAAGGCAGTTACTTCATATTTTGAGCTGAAGCTTGAGGCAATTCGTGTACTATGGTAATGTGAATTTTGTCAAACTTGTGTTATATGAACTTCTCATTTGCTTTTTAATTAAAAACATTTAGCTTAGTTATTCTGCATAAAACTTGAAACTTTGTTATGCTGTACCTTCCCCATATCTCTTCTTTCCCCTTCCCCAGCAACGGAGGCTCCATTCTGCCCTTCAGGCCTTCTGCCTATTTATTTCTTGTCTCTGAGGTCCCTCAAATTAAACTTTGCACCTGGTGCTTTTACTAAACTGTTTGTTTTCTACTTGCCTCTTAAGATTGGATTAAGTAAGCAGAATACACGTTTCACTAAACTGCTCCCATAAATAATCACTTCCCAAGATGTATTCAGTACTGTTTTCTCTGTTAGCTGCTTACACATACTATATATACACCTCTGTGTGTGTAACTGTACTGTGACAGGAGAATGAATTACCACAAGTAAAGTTACCTTGCATTTAGGGTTACTTGAATTTCATTTTCCTGGTTTCTGTAATCATACAAATTGTAACATTTTGGTCAAGAAAAAGTAAAAATAGTTTTTTAAACATAAAATTAAAATGCACTTCAAATAATTTGTTTACTAGGGGTTTTCACCATTTTGCTGTCTTAAACTGCTTATGTGAAGCCCTGCGTTCACTACCCTGTAGTGCACTCAGACTTTGCACATCAGTAAAAGAACCTTGTAAATTCCATTATCGAACTACTCTTATATGTTGAAAAACAAATAAGATGATCCTTAATGCTTCTGGAAGAACACAATCTAAGCAAATACCTTACAGAGCAGTAGAAGTAATACTAACTTCCAAAACTTCCGCTTCTGTAAGCCAGGTAGCTTAAGCTAAGTGATCATCGTGTTCTTCCCTGTCAAGGTTTGTAATACTAAATCAACTGCATTTCTGGTCATTCACAACTCACAAACAACATGAGTGCTTTAAGATGCTAGTGCCCCAGTTGTTGTTTACCTGTCCTTCCTGCCAAGGATTCTCTCTCCTGTGACAGAGAAAGTGAGTATGTGTGACTGTGGCTCAGCTGCTGCAGTTCATGGTCCAGTGACTTATTTTACCCTGCCAGCAATGATGGGTTTGTACATGGATTGCGAACTGGAGCTGTTGTGCTGTAGGTATTTGTTGCATTCTTCCATGAATTGTTAGGGGATTGCAAAATGGTAGGGGACACAGCTGTGGACAGGAACTTAAACAGCTGCAGCTATGCGCTACAGTATGTCAGTCAGATTGCAAGTGTGAAAACATGAATGTAGGAATGACAATTGAACTTCTGAGAACCACAGTTAGTGTATTTTGTGTCTTGGGTAGAGTCAGACTTTATTGAGATGGTTTAAATGGAATAGTATCTTGTTTAAATCATTGAGTCTCAATGGCAGAAAGAAGGTGCCTTTATTGGGACCTAGGGATTGTGTGCCATTTTTTTGTCTTCAGGAAACAACTGAATTTGGTCCTGAGAATGAGACTGAGGCCATAGTTTAGATATGCTTCCAGGACTTTTTTTGTTTTACTTTCTTACCTAAGACGACTGCTTTCTGTGTTTTAAATTTCAGTGTTCTAGAGTGTGCTCTGATAAAACACTGGTTTACAGATTTGAAAAATCTCCAGGTTTGCCAGGAGAAATAGTCTGTTCCATTTCAGGGTGCTGGCCTATTTGGGGTTCAGATCAGCATCGTAAGTGCCGTATTGGAAAGTAAATACCCACTTTGCCTCTGTCTGTTTCTCTCTTTTTCTGTGTCATTATTGGTTTTACATAGATCTTTCTTTCAAGTATTTTTCTAGGTGTTTTTTTTTTTTTCAATGGCATTGCTAAAAACTCCAGGTTTCTGGTCCACATGCTTAACTTCTCTAGATGACTTGTCTTTCATTGTCCTTATTAGAGATTCTAGTATCTCCTTCTTGGTATAGCTTGTAGGTATTTATTCCTTATCTAGACAATTTATTCAGTTCTTTGATCTGCTTTTTAACACTAATTGGAAGGAGGGAAATGAACTAGCCATTTAACTTGTTTTGTTCTTGCCCATGGTCAACTTACAGTGCATCTATTCAAGCTTCTCCCTGTTCTTTCCCCACCCTTTCCCCAGACAACCCCCTCAGGAAGTGTTAGCTTTGAAGTTTAACATCTGATATCATGAGTGTGTTTTCCTGGTACAGGGTTAATGTTGGCATAGCTGAGCCAACCACTAGCTGGGTGTAGTTTATGAAAAACTTTTGTTGCTAGTCTTTTTGTTCATCTGCACTTAAAGCAGTGGCTATTGCCAGGTACTGAAGTGGTCAAATGTTTTGTGGGAGTTTAATACCCATATTTCTAAAATAATTTTAACTATAAAAAATTAAATACATTTTCTGATATATGCAGCTCAGCCTTAGTTTTAAATAATAAGTCATGGATGCACTCAGGGAAATATGATTGGTTACTTACTTTTTTAGCCAAAACTGTTCTGTCTTTGAGGTGGCTCTTTCAAGGATGTTCTTGCACAAAAAGTACCCACTTGGAGGTATTTGCCTGTTTGTCATTTTAAAAACTCAAGTGGTTATTTTTGGACATACTTTCATTTTATTTTGTGGCAATAGAAATAACAAAGTAGTGGCTTTTAAAGAATTTGTGTGCTAAATAAAATCATGAGATCTCTTACTGTTTGATGGTTTAATGTTGTCATCTTTATTTCTTGACGATTTATGGCACAGGAGAGGAAGTAAAACCCTTTAAACAAGTGGTAAAGTAATGTGGGAAAAATGCATATAGAGTAATGCTTAGATTTGAATTTTCCACAGTAGCAATTAAAGATGGTACAGATAAGATTCTGCAGAGCGCAGACCTCCTCCAGAAATCCCAGAACAGCTAGAAAGGTAAAGCGAGGATACAGAGAGACAGTTACTCACCAGCTTTGCAGAAATCTTGAAATACTATATTTGACAAGCATTTTCTTCATCTCCAAATACAGAGACATGCACAGATTATTTGAAAATTGTGAGTGCCTAGTACTGTGATAAACATTATGGAAGTGCTGCAGCATGTCCTTAGACAGAAGAAAATTGTGTTTTAGCGCAGACAGACATCCATATCATCTACAGTCTTTCCACACATTGATATTTTGACCATCTTTATAACTGCATCTGTGACTAACCTTATTGAGACGTGAACTTGCATTTCAGTGAACAGCATCTGGTAGTAGGTTGCTTCTGGGTAGTAGCAGTACAGTAGTTAGTAGTTGAGGCAAATGCCCTCTCACTTGGATGACTGTGGATGGTATGGTGAGGATAATGATTGTGTTAGGCACTGATTGTGTCAGTTCACTTTCAAGTCTCATTTTTAAAATCAAAATTCTTGCAGAAGGGAAAAAGTGTTGGAACCATCTTAAATCATTGCCAGAAACTGGTTATTCCTGAAACTTCATAGGTTCAGATGACTCCTGGCCAGTTCTTGGTGTGCTGAGGGTTGTTGGCAGATGTCAGTAGTCCTCTCTCATTCGGATGCATCTTTTCCTTTTCATGTTGTTCTTCTTGACTTTGAAAGTTAGAAAACTTGGAAGGGTAGAGAAAGAAAAATGTTTAAATTCTGAGATAAGACTGGGAGCCATAGCTCTACATGCATACAATAGTAATTAACTTCAATGACATTTATGCTGTAAAGTTGCCCTACCCATGGGTGTATCCAGCCTTCAGTGAGCAAGTGCCCAGCAGAGAAGACATTATCATCTTTTTGTATTAAGTCTGCTGCAAGTTGACTCTTGTTGGGCTTTTCAGTAGGCAAAGTTTGGGAATTCCAATATTGCTTGTTCCCATTTGAATCTTATTACAGTTGTTACTTTTATAATAATAGTTGGCATTCATTATGATGTAGCTACTGTTGCCAAACTTCAGCCATTTAAAATTCTGTGTTGTCTAAATAGCTATCCAGGATAATATGGCTATGCAGTTTGAGAAAATGTTGCTTAAACTTTTCATAGATATGGAGAATTTTGTATGTCCTGATTGTTCAAGTTAGGTCAAGTTACTCTTGACTGTATTTTCAATGCATTTGAAGGAAAGATCTTCATTGTCACTTCTGTAAATACTATAAATATTTCTGATAAATTTTCCACAAAAGGAATTGATATGTCCTTTTACCAATAATTACCAATAAAAAAGAGGTGCTGGCTGACTGTTCAGAGTTTTGAAACTGGAAGAAATTGACAGAATTATTTTAAAAATCATTATCAAAGAAGAGTAGTTTTTGTTTAGTGTTATCTTGACAATGGAGGTATACAAGCTTTTTGTACTTTTCAGTTCAAAAATGCCCTCTAAATGTTTTTTTTAAATTGTACCATAAATTTTGAAAAGTGAGATGATCACTTTGAAGACTTATTAACTTGTTTTATCCTTTCAAAATATCACTGCTCATATAATTTTTCAACTTTATTCTCTAATGTCCAGTGTTTCTGTAAACTTCCTTTTGTTGAGCACTTGTTTCACAAGGTTTGATGTTTAGCCTGAGAGGGTATGCCCAAGCTCTCTCTTATTTGACAACTGTAATGAGTCACAGCAGCACGCTAGTGAGAATTGTGATTTCTGTAGATCTGAATACAGTTCTTCCTGTAGTGTTTCTTACACCTTCAATTCTTTTGTTGATCTTCAGATCTGTTGTGATCTATATATACACATGTGTATACACATGCGTGTGCATGTGCGCACACACATGCATATATAAGTATACACTAAAACTGACTGGGTACTATGTCTACTCTTGCACCGATACTGTTTTAATTTTATTATGTGCCTATTTTTAAAAAGTAAGCTCCAAGTAGTATTGAAGTTGCTTCAACGTCCAAGCTTAGAGAGCTGTAAGTCAATCAGCCTTAACAGATTTCCCTATTACACATGTATTATATATTATACATAAGTATATATTATATCATATAACTGTGCTATTAGAGAACACAGTTAAGATTTCATACCCTATTCTTAAATTTCCACTCCTGTAATTAGCTTCCTTGTTGAAGTGGTTCTGGAGTGTGGAAAGATGTATGAATTTGATCAACAATTAGTCTTCCTAGAAGTATGCTGGATGGAATTAGATTGATTGAGTTCAAGCCCTCAGCTTTCATAAGGTGAGCCACATGTGCCAGTCTGAGGGTATCTTCCATCTCCTGGTTTGCTCCCTCTGTTGAAGAAGAGCTAGGTGGTTCTGCTGCCCTGGCTGGGTTTGTGGAGCAGCCTTGCCTACCCAGGATATGTGGCTGCAGCTCTGTCTTTGGGCATCTGGGATTGATATAAAGTCAGAAAACAAGTATCTAAAGCAAGAGTGCTATTTTAATATCAGTAACAACAGCATTTAAAGAAAAAAGAAAGCCATTGGTCTTGAGTTGTTCAGGAGCCATTGGTCTTGAGCCATTTGTTAGCCTTTCCTGTTTCTTTCTTTTATGTTATTATCTCCCTGTTTTATGTTTTATTGTATGAATATGATTTTTACTTGGCCCAAAATACAGTCTTACTGAATTACAGAGATACTTAAGTGTGGTCACAATCACATCATTCTGAAAAAGAAAATTTTTCAGTAAATTAATATGTTCTGTATTTTTTTCTTGTAACTTATGCTGTGGGTTATTGATTGTGCTCTATGTAATTTTACTGGTAAAATAAACAGTAGTGAAGAACGTTTCCAGATACTTTGTTGTCTTCATTGCTGGATTGTTTGAGTGGTATTTAAGTTTTAGTCTTCATCTTACTAGCATTCTAAAGAGTTCCTAGTGGGAGGTTAGTATAGGCAAAGCTAAGGAATGTTTCTGGAGCAGAGTTGCTGTTTTCTGGAGATTGACTTTTTAACAGTATAGACATGGGCTGTTTTCTCCTATATGGCCTCAGTACCGTCAAATGGGTTCAAGATTGTTTATGTACTAGTATAGATGTAGCTAGAGAAACTTATGATGTGTATATAAATTGCTGTTGTACATTGAGGAAGATGTTAGGATATTGCCATGGAAGATGATATAAACCTATTTAGCTTACTGTTGCACTTAGCCATCACTATATAGTGGAAGACTAACACTTCAATTATGTCCATTTTCAAGTTATGTACTCTTGCAAAATCTTTCTTGGAGACACCATATAATCATTCAAGTGGCTGGTAAAATTATGGTATTCTGACCGGACAAGTTTGTCAGGCTGTTTCTTCTTTTGGATTACTTGGTCTATTATTAGTATTAATGAACATTTTGCTAAGAAAGGGCAATTTGACATGGGAAGGGAGCAACAAGGTATCATTTAACAGTGTCTTTTACAGCATTTTAATTTTTCTTGCAGCGTATCCCTATATCGGGGAAATTGCCGACCTCTCCGGTTTGAGCCACCAATGCTGGATTTCCATGAACAGTAAGTTGAAAAGTCTTTTGATCTGTTTAGTTAGACAAATAGAAAAGAAAACATCTCAAGAGCATTTAAAACTGATGGAGAAGGTTGTATATGTAAATTGCATTGATAGATTGTAAGTGTAGTTGACCTACTTGTTGCAGAGAGCTGGTGTACTCGGTCTTAGACATCATGTAGCAACCTATCAGCTGCCATGGTTTTGGTAGTGTAGGTATGTGTACTTACTTTTTAGATGCTTACACAGCTGCTCTGCAGAGTGGAAACAATTTTAAGTCTAGAACTTAATGTACTGAGGTGAGGTTACCTTTCTGCTTGTACATAACCCATGTCAGAGAGCATCTACTCTAGCATGTCCATTTTACTATTGCTTTGGTGGCAAAAAAACTTTTGTAAGTGGACCTGCAGTTATTAAAACAGTAACGTAGAGTTGTGAAAATACAGCCTCAAGGAGAACAAACAGCCTCCAGGAACCTAGCTCCATGCTCTACCTTGCAGCTGGTTCCTGTTTCAATTTACAGTAGTGGTGTGAATGTAATGGTTTACAGCAAACTTATCTGTGATTCCTCTAAAAGATAGAAGAAAGGGAGGATGAAGGAAGTTTAGCAACTTCAACAATGTACCTGTTTGTAATCAGTTAATCTGAGAACTATTTCAGTCTCAACTTTTACCAGTAACTGGTGACTGTGTGTAGGTAGCTGCAATCATTCTTCTTGTTAACAGTCAAAATCAGTTCTGGAGTTGGTGTACATGGATGCAGCCTCTGTGCATGATTGATACTTTGACGCAACGTAAACTGCACTGAGGACATTTCAAACGTTTTATTAACACTTCAACCTGGAAGAAAGAAAACAGCTCAGGTGTGCCTGAGCACGTTATTGCTTCCCCCATCCCCAGCCAGCACTGCTGCTAGATGAAAGGCTGCTTTATTTACAGATAAGCCATGAATTATTAATAAAAATATAGTATCCCTTGGCTGTAGGAAAGACCATTGTATGGTACTACAGAGATGTGCAAGGAAGCTCCTGTGTATTGATGTGGTGTATACTTCTGTGTTTCTGAAAGAAGAGAGGCTGTAACTGTATATTGTTTGCACAGAGTAGTTTTCCAGAAATAACCTTTATAAAAAAAAAAAAAAAAAAAAAAAACCAAAAACAAAAAAAACCAAACCCATGTAATACCACTAAAAAGCAAAGCTGTATGAAAATGCCTCATTTTACAGAATTTATTTGTGCTCAGTCTAATGAAATTGTAACTTTTCCTTCTGAGTAAAGACAAAAGAAATCACTCTGTCCCCTCTTCCTTATTTCTTCAAAATTTCAGAATCTCTAGCTTTTGCGTGCTTGTTTTGGGGGTTTTTTTGTAATGTCAGTAACTGGTCCTACGTAAGAGCATATTGAGCTTCTAAATTGAATAGTAAAATATCTAGTGGTAAGCCCTGCTCTACTGCATCTCTGCTATAACAAAATTGGGTTAGAGTTAACAAATTATACTGCTGAGTGCAGTACAAACTCGAAACTTGTAGAGCAGTTTGCTCTTTGTTAGAATTACTGTAAACTTACCTATTGATTCTGTTTTAAGTGATTTTCTCTTAAAATTCTAAAAGTTTTCAGTTTGTAGTAATTACAGGATTTGACATTTGAAATGTATTTTATAAAACTTTTTTTGATATGAATAAAGTGTTTTGTCGACGTGCTTTGAAATATCCTGCTTTTAAAGGTCATCTGTTGCTTGCATGCTTATCTGAAGAAAGCTACACGTGCTTCTTTGCTTTAGGATTTCCAAAGATGCTTTTTTACAAATTATATTTCCTTGCTAAAAATAGATCCCAGACAGTATCATAAATACTTTAAGCTGTTCTTCATTATATTTTGTCTTTTTATATAAGCTGTTCTTGTCAGAGCTGAAAGCACGGAAGAAATAGTGTAGGTCCAGTATACCGTTAAAGTAGTGCAAATGTCTTAGGAAGGGCTCTGTACAGTAAATGCAGAACTGCACTGGGGGATTGCTGCCTTCTGTCACTTAAAATAGGGAACCTGTGTGTTTGTTAGATCTTGGTTCATTATGTGCTCTTTTTTTTTCCTAACAATATATGATAATTAATGTATCTGTTGTAGTTTAGGTCATAATCTCAGGCAGAAATCATCTTCTGATTTATTAAAACTTAAGAAAGATGTTAAAAACAGTTTTAGAAAAGGTTTAGATATGGAGCCCCAAAGTTCAGTTTAAAACATCTACTTAGGCATTTAAATAAAAGTGAACCAACTCTGAGAAATGCTGAGTAACTCAACCTTATGGTGGGAACAAACTGCAGGTGCCGAGCACCTTGGAAGTCAAATTATGCAGATTTAAGCTTTTGGCTTTTTTGCCTTTTAAAATAGACAGGGTTTCACATTCAAATTCTGGGGTTTCTTTCTTTGTTAACGAAGGACTTCAGGAAAGGCATAAAATGCATTTTTAGTTTCTGAATAAGTTTTGTACATAAATGGTGTTTTGTTAATGGGTAGCATGTAGCATTTAGTAGATCAAGCTTGTTCAAAGCTCATGTTTATGCTGAGCTATCATCATGTATCATACCTAGGCTAAAGAAAGTTGCGATATTTAATTTCAGTTGTAAGCTAACCCATTCTTCCTGTGACATTTTTGGCCTGGTGTGTGGGTTTAATCAGATGTTTCAAGAACATGCCAACTTAAGCAGGAGTAATATTTGTTGAAAGTTTTTTTTTATGTAGGGATCTCAGAAAATCAAAATCAGTATTAAGTTGATAAATAGGTGCTGTAGACACACTTCCTGTGTTCCATCTGGAGATGAGATTACACGGGCTTTATACTTCTGTTTTATAACAGTTGGGGGTTTTTAATGCTGTTTTAATATAAAATAAACACTACCATTTTCTACCACTTTGAAGGCAGTCCAGGTAATCTCACATTTATCAAAGGAAATGTATACTGCATGTTAGGATATACAAATCTTTAGCTCCCTTGAAGAGATCCCAAATGTTCTCTGTATACATTAAGCCTCTGGGAATGGGGTGGAACTGATGAAGGTTCTCCTGTATCACTGCTCCAGGGGGCTGCTTGGACTAAGTGGGATACTCATTTGGTTATTTAATGTGAAAGCCTCCTGCTCCTCATTCTGAAGCAACACTAGTCTTCCTTTGGAACAAATTCTGGAGTATGTTGGATATTGGAGATTTGGGGCTTTAAAGAAAACAAACAAGCCAAAAACCCTCCACCCAAAGCCAACTCCACAACTAGCTGCCTTTATTTTCATCTGCGTTCTGTTCCTTCGTAATCTCCCTTTTAATCTGTTACTCTCCCCTGTTGTTAAATGGGAGTGGAATAATTGAGGTGTTCTAACACACAAACAGTAACCATTACATCGTCTTCCATAGCTTTGGGAGTTGGTTGCTCAGAGGCTATTTTGGCAGAAGAGTCGTTACCTACATGGCTTTCTGTGATTGAGACAAGTCTTTGTATTAGAGCTCTTGCAGGTGGCCCATCAGGGTAAAGACTGAAGAATACAGTTGCAGGGCAGTTAGTGTTCAGTTCTTGCACCTGCTTTGTGGGAGAACTTGAATCTTCGTAGATCTTGATATATTGCATTCATCTGTGTTAATTCAACTCTGACTATGTCAAAAGTAAAGTTTGTAAGTTCTTCACAATTAAATTTTTGGTAGAAATAACTTGGTAATGGAGCACTTGGGTATTGAGTATTTTAGGATACTAATACAACGTAAGCTAAAACTGCTTACCATCAAAATTTTAAAATGTGGAATTATTTAAAAGATGTAGTTGACATCTTACCCCTGCTTCATAGAAATGATTGGTAACGTATGAAATGATACTTCTATCAAAATAATATTTTAATCCTTGATGAACATATGCTTCTGTGGTGAATGAATGTTCTTGCTTTACTTAATTTGAGCAAGGTCCCATTCTCTAGGCAAAGTTTTCTTGTTGGTAGGACAGTATTCTGAAAAATCTGTCTTTTGAGTTTCTGTTGATAAACAATCTCGCTTTGCATTTCCTTTGAAATGTTTTCCTCAGGGGATTTTTGTAACGTTTTCATGTTTCTTCTTTGTGAGATCTAGTATTTGGCAGGATATTCTATGAAAGCTTGAGCTGGCCTTGAAAGCAATTGCTTGGTAATGATCAAATATTTGAGGCCTTCTTGCAGGTCTTGACACCTTGTATTACTTGAAGTAACATAAGGTCACGGCAAGTTTAGCAAATTAGTCTATTTTCTTCAAGAACTCTAATCTCCTAACAGAAAATAGTGGAGAATTTTAGCAACTAGAGAGTTTATCCATATTGTTACTTTTCTTATGTTAAACAAGTTTATTTACAAATCGTGAAAGGACCTATAAAATACCTATAATGTACAGCCAAATGTTTACGGAGTACATTTGGTACGCTTCTATGTGTGAGAATTTGAGATTGTTGGAATTTCTTAAAAATGTTGCAAAATGAAATTTTCATGTCCCTTGGAGTTTGTTAAATATAAGAAACTGTTGTCAGTAAACTGACATTTAGTCCAGATCTACCTTTGGTTTTGTTCACGTGTCATGCTAGACTGCAAAATGCTGCCAAAGCAAATAATAGTTTATTGCACTCTTAGATTCATTGAAATCACGGTTGGTGACATGATTGGCTAAGACTCTGCTACTGGTGTTTTGTATATGGGGTTTTGCTAACTGTTTGGAAAAGGTATGATTTGTTGTATGGCATCTAAGTTAGATTCCTAACCTAAAACGGGGCGTTTGCTCTGTTTAGCATGGTACACGGGGACTAACTTTTTGTCAAGTGTAATATACAAGAACTTTCTTGATTTGTTAAAAGCCAGTGAAACAGGGAAGCTGAGAAACAATTGGTCTGTATGTTAGTACATATGCAAGAATAAAACTGTTGTTTTCTTTTGCTTTTCCCAGTTACGAGACACATTTGCATTTTCAAACTTATGTGCCTCAGTTACTCTAACTTCAGTTAAAGGAGCAACTTGCCTGTGTCACTCAAGCAGTGGTGCACACAGTTTCATGTGAAATAGGAAGAAATGCTCTAGTCACTAATTCTCTAGTCTTGTACATCACGCAGGCTTCCTACATGTAAGGAACTATCATTTTCTTCAGAATGGGGTACAAAAGGTATTCCTTTTCAGTCTGTAGAGGTAATCTTGTATGACCAGCTCGTTTCATTTCATTAGAAGTAGCTGGATACGTTGGAACACCCAAGTTCTTATTGTTGGAGCTCACTCTCTCTCATCTGACTGGAGAACCAACTGCATTGGTTCTGGAAGTTCCCAAGCTGCATATACTGGGAGACTAGGAGAGTTTTCTGAACATCTGACTTTGTGTACTTTCCACATTATTACACTTTTGCCTTCTAGTGAATCTGCTATTCCCTCCTGTCTGGCACAGGATACTGATTTAACCCACGTGAATCATAGAATGGTATAGATTGGAAAGGACCTTGAAAATCATCGAGTTCCA
>NW_009647874.1:5144805-5166720 GCF_000708025.1 Charadrius vociferus | reverse complement strand
CTCCAGAGCTGGATGCAGTACTCCAGGTGGGGTCTCACGAGAGTGGAGTAGAGGGACAGAATCACCGCCCTTGACCTGCTGGCCACGCTTCTTTTGATGCAGCCAGGATACGGATGGCCTTCTGGGCTGTGATCGCACATTGCTGGCTCATGCTGAGCTTCTGGTGAATCAGCACACCCAGGTCCTTCTTCTCAGGGCTGCTCTCTAGTCATTCTCCACCCAGCCTGTATTTCTTCTTGGGATTGCCCTGACCCAGATGTAGGACCTTGCACTTGGCCTTGTTGAACTGCATGAGGTTGGCTTGGGCCCCAGCCTGCCCCGGTCCCTCTGGATGGCATCCCTCCCCTCCAGCATGTCTACCTCGCCAAACAGCTTGGTATCATTGGCAAACTTGCTGAGGGTGCACTCGACCCCACTGTCCATGTCTGCGACAAAGATGTTGAACAGTACAGGTCCCAGTACCGACCCCTGAGGAATGCCACTCATCACTGGTCTCCACTTGGACGTGAAACTTTTGATATATTGTGTGACAACTGGTCTTACAATTGTTTCGGCAGTTACCAAAGATACCAAAAGGAAAAAAATACTGAGGGGAAAACATATTTCTTAAACTCAAGTTCATGAGGAATTTACCTGAATTGAATCTTGAGTATATTTATCTATATTCCCAGCATGTCAGAAATCTAAGTGGGAATGTTTTGGTTGACTTCCGTTCTCCCTCCAGTCTTATAAGAAAGAATAGGAGATGGGAGAGGAAGAATCCATCTGCTGAATTTATATCCTTTGCTTTTCAGTCGTATATTTGTATCAGTTTTCATAAATCACGTGAACATTTTAGAGGTGTCTAAACTATATGCAGTAAAAAAAAAAAAGTAATTACTATTTTAAAAGGGCATTTTCTGAAATCATATTTGTTTCACAGTGAATAGCTCAATATTTTTGCAAGTTAAGTTTGAGCCAATAAATCAAGGACTCATCTCCCCATCTTTTTGCAGGAGCTGGTTTCCTTTGTTAAAATAGTCTACCTCTTGATCCCTAGAGCAACAATGAATTCCATTACAAGGACATGCTTACAATGCACTGCCGATACTAACTCAGACTTTGGAAAGAGTTGAGTTGCAGCAGTGAAGAACAGGAATATAGGCTTCTTTATGCATTTGATCAGGCACCTCACCCTTGTTAATTACCATATTCTCATCTAGGTTGTGGTATCTGTTTTTTTTATCAGCGTAGGTGGACCTATACAGGGACATAAGATCAGGAGCAAAATCTTACATGCTTTGACAGTTCATGTTTGCCTGAAGGTGTGTGTCTGTACGAGCTTCTTGCAATGAGAAGTGCTAGCTGCGACTGCTCCAGGAAATTCTGCTGTAAAATTTGGCACCAGGTAACGCTATACTTGTGCAGATCACTGCGGCTTGATAATCAACAGCCTGGAGAGCATCCCTTATGTGTGATTATTGCCTGGGATGTAGGTTCATTAAACGTGCCTGGTGCACACTCCTTTACCTGGATTTTACCATGTCTGATGGCAGAAGAAACAAGTGAGTTTTGTCCTATTTCTGTAGATTTGGCTAACATCAAGCTTAAAGAATACAAAGAAGGCTGTATCTGAGCAAAACATAATACCAGACTCATTGTTTCAAAATCAGAATGGTCAACAAAACAGTAAAATAAAACATAGTCCTGGCAACAGAATTCCTTTTTAGTGACTTCTGCCTTTCTCACTTATACTGTAGTGGTTTAGTCTGGAATCTGAAGTTAGTGAACCATGATGTCTGTCATGGCTACTTCCCTACTTGCTGTTTTTATAGGCTTTAGCCTATCAAATATATTGTTGTATATTCTCTTCTTTTCAGAACTGGAATAGCATGAAGGCCTTAAAAGATTGTTAATATTTGAAACATTTCCTGAGATAATGAGTTTTACTTCCAAACTACCTTTCTGACAGGAACAGACTGACACTTCAGTATTACTGGTTCATTCAACATAATTTTCTTGGCTTTGTGGTGTTTTCCACATTATGCATCATACAAAGTATCTCTTAGTTCAACTCTGATCTTAGGTTTTCAGTACACAGCTGGTTCTCTGTAGAGACCAGAGGTGACATGCTAGTCATGTCATTTGCTCACATATAATGCAGTGCCTCATTTTCTCTCACTTCCTGCTGCTGTGGTTGGTGGAAACTGTTCTGCTTTGTTCTTGTTTTTGGCTCTTAAGCTCCTGTTATGGTTTGAAAAACCCTTAAAAATTTATTGTCGTTTAGACAGTCATTCTGTCATTTGATGACCCCTCCCCATCTCGGAAGGGGAATCGGGGAAACATCAAGGAAACCTGGGGGTTGAAATATAAACAGATTTAATAGAATAAGACTAGACGATTAACATCAATAACACTAAAGAACCAATATTGATCCCGATACCAATACAAAATACACAAAAATTATACTTGGGCAATTATATCAGTAGGAAGCTGTGCCGCGCTCCCAGCAGTGGACAGCAAATGTTGGACACTGCCAGGGCTATGGCTTTGGGAGGAAGAGAAGGCCTCAGGGGTCTGGCACCAGGGCAAGAAGTTCTTAGGATGGCAGCCATCAAGGGAGAGAGAGACTTCGCAGAAAACTTTCTAATTGAATGTTACATTCATGGTATGAAATAATCTTGTTGGCCAACTTGGGTCAAGCGCTCAGGTCTCGCTCCTCATCCCTGCACCTGGCAAGCTTAAAAACACTGAGACCTTGAAACCCACACACCATAGCTGTCTATAACATAAATATTTTCATCAATTCAGACACTAGAGTCTTCTAAAAGTGCAGTTTTCCTGAGTATTAGAAGAGAAATTAGTCCTGTGTCGCTCAAACCAGGACAGCTCTTCTTATGAAAACTGGCTTGGAGTTCATTGTAATAGAGGAGGAAGATGATGTTTCCACTTCTTGGGGAGCTACTAACATGCGCTGGGGAAGAGAAGCATCCAGAAAATGCACTATGGCAAGCAAAAGAGTTAGAACAAAGTGCTTCTGGCAGCATGTCTTCCACTGAGAAGAATGAAAAATTACAGGGGGAACTAAGGAACAGACAGCTGATCTTCATGAGAGACTGAAAGAGCTTTCTTCAGTGTTGGAGGAGTTGTACTGTTATATTTTTTTTGTGTTGGTATAATCAGAGGGGAATTCTTCAAGGCATGACCACTTTCTGTAAACAACAGATTCACTGCGAAGTTGCTAACTGTTACAAAAGCTTGCTTATGCCTTTCACTGATGTCAGTTTGAAGCAGCGGGTTCAGCATTTGGGGGGTCTTGGTTAACTCAGTATCAGCAGACACTTTTCTTAGTTGTGCTTTTGTGGGTGGTTGGGGGTTTTTTGTGTTGTTTTTTTTTTTTTTTTTTCTTTTTTGCAGGGGATGGGGTAGAGATGGGGAACTTCAGAGGGTTGGATCTCATTCAAATTGCTCTGGTCTGATAAGCTTTTCCCTAGTGAAGGGAGAAACAGGTGCATAGGTTTACTGTTTGATTCCATTGATCAACAATGTAGCAGTTACAGCAGTTAATGCAAAACATAACAGCTGATAAACCATTTCTCTTTCTAATATCCGCATGTATACTGGCAAAAGATACAAATACTTACATTATGGCTTAACTTGGTTTCATGGGGGTTTTAAAAGGTGAGGAGAGAAAGTTTTGTCTTTATTAAAGTTAGATTAGAGAAGTGAAAATGAGATTTTTTTAAATTTTTTTTGGACGGTGAAAGAAGGATCAAGAACAAGTGTTTGCTGATGGAGATATTAGGAGGAGTCAGCAAGCAAAGTAGAGAGATTTACAGTAGTAGAGTGCAGATATATTCTACTGTTTGTGATGCTGCAGTTTATTTAATGTTAATCATTGTGTCTTTGAATTAATATCACGGTCTTTAGCATCTATATGTTTAGGCCATGTTTCATAAGTAGAAGGTTCTGTCTGTTACTGCAATCACTTTGTAAATTGTGGTATAGTTTGATTACTGTCACTAAATCCTCCATTCAATGCAACCTTTAGTTTACAGCAAGCTTATGTTGCTCTATCTATTGAGGCACGCTCTCCCCCCACAAGCTGAAAAACTGTGCAACTAGAATAGTGCTTATTAATTTGGCCTGTTAAAGTTAACTGAGGATGGCAGAACAACTGCCTATTATTGGTCATCACCACTTTGGCTACTGCAGACAGTAATTCTTCTCAACAGTTTTGTGGTCCTTGCAATGTTTGGAGCAGGTGACATGGAAAGGAGTGCTATGTGGAACACATGTAGCCTGAAAGTTAAGAGTTAACTGTTTTGAATTCTGAATTTAATTTGGAGCAAATTGTAATCTACAGGCTTTATTAGTGCTTTGGTGCTGATGCTTAACATGTATGTGTTAAAAGGATGAAAAAAATTCTGAAGAGATAACCAAAGTCTGAAAAATAATTGTTGAAACTGAAGCATTTATTGTCGTGTCAGCTGTTGTAAGCAAAAAGGAAGAAGCCTAAAGTTTGTGTGGAATAAGTTATTAGTATGTCATATTACTGAAAAAGTGTGCTGTTTGACTTCGGTGTTTTAGACTGCTTAAATTCTAGAATTTATCTCAAGCATTTTCTATTTTTTTCCTTAAAGTATGAATTAAAATGCAGTATACAAATAAAATAGTTGTTGCTGCACATGTTTGCGTACTTCATTCTGTACAGCATATTATAAAATATAATACCAGAAAAATTCTGGGTAAGACTACTTACAATCTATCAGGAAAAAAGTGTGCTTAGACTTCTGTCTCTGGTGTGTTCTGTTTATTTCAAGTTGCTGTGTGAAATCTGTCTTAAGATAATTGCTTAAAGGTTCTAGCATGGTAATAGAAAACTTCGCTTCTTCTGATTCTGAAGTAAATACCTGAAAAATAGTTTCATTTTGGATAGGTGTCATTTTAGAAGATGATACAATGTTAAGTAAGCCTTCAGGAATAGTAATCAATAAAATAATGGAAAAGATGCTAACTAAGTAATTCTTCAAGGTAGAATTTACATATGTTACTCGAAATAAGATTTAATGCAGAGTTCTATTGTCAGTGTTCATCACTGTTGTGTTCCTATCTGGTTTAATGGGATAAAGCCCAATGTTCTATTTTCTAGAATTCTAACAGTTTATAAGTATTCTCTCTGTCTCCACAGGCCAGTTGGAATGCCAAAAATGGAAAAAGTTTACCTACATAACCCTAGCTCAGAAGAAACAATTACATTAGTATCAATATCTGCTACAACATCACATTTTCACGCGTCATTTTTTCAAAATAGGGTAAGTTACTCTGCTTTCTCAAAATGAACTTTTCCTTCCCCTGCCCCACCCCGAATGGGAGCTTGATTTCCCTCCCTTCTTTAAAGGAGCTATTTAATGCAATAATTACATACCTAAAAGTATTAAGATACTGCAGTTCTTTATCTCATATCAGTTACCAAGCAAATTTGAACTGAGCACGGAAACACGCATGAACCCTGTATTGTGGTTTAATCTGGCAGGCAGCTAAATACCACACAGCCATTCCCTCGCTCGCCCCCAGTGGGATGGGGGGGGAGAGTTGCCAAAAAAAGGTAAAACTCGTGGGTTGAAATAAAGACAGTTCAATAGGACAGAAAAGGAAGGGAAAAAATAATAATAAAAAAACAAATTGTGCACAATGCAATTGCTCACCACCCATTGACCAATGCCCAGCCAGTCCCTGAGCAGCGGCTGCTCCCCGGCCAACTCCCCCCGGTTTATATGCTGAACATGACATCATATGGTATGGAATATCCCTTTGGCCAGTTTGGGTGAGCTGTCCTGGCTGTGTCCCCTTCCAGCTTCTTGTGCATCTCCAGCTGGCAGGGCATAAGAAGCTGAGAAGTCCTCGACTTAGTATAAGCACTGCTTAGCAACAACTAAAACATCAGTGTGTTCCCAACATTATTCTCATACTAAATCCAAAACACAGCACTACACCAGCTACTAGGAAGAAAAATAACTCTTATCCCAGCTGAAACCAGGACACCCTACTAGAAGAGAAGGAATGAACTATTGCATAGGAGTTCTGACTACACTGGAAGTGTATACTGTAACTGACGGCTTAACAGCAGATCTCCTTTGTTGCAGAAGTGACTAAGTGTACATTGCCTTAGAGTACATACAGGAACAAGCTGTTATTTTGCTTTTTTTGAAAATTGTAAGTCCAGTGAAGTGATGTTAGTGTGAAGCAGTCACTCCAATGCACTTATAACTAGTGCAATCATGTTACAGGAACTTGCAAGTTAGAAAACATGGTGTCAGCAGGGTTAACTCTTAACCACATTACTGTCAGATATAGTCCTCTAGTTTCAGTTTTGTCTGCAGGGCCTGTGGCTTAGCAGGGGCCATGTAAACACTAAAAACTTCAGAAAACCTGTCTACAAGCAACCTTTCTCACTTACGGAAATGTTGTAGTAATTGCCTTTCCCCAATATTCTGTAAACTGTCAGTCAAAAATATTTCTGTGATAAGCTGAACTCTTGTGTTCAGAATTTAACGTAAAAATTCAATTAAATATGATCCTGCACTAGGTAATAGGTGTAAAATACTGGTATTTTTATTAATTTTTTTACACATTTGTATTTGTCTAAAACTTCTACGCTTTTTTTTTTTTGCAAATCTGCAGTAGACTTTCTAACTTCAGTTTTCCATAAAGAACACAAGGAGATCTTCTGTAGCACAAAAAGTATTGTTCACCTGCAGGGTGGAATGTCTTCAATAAATGGTTTTGCTTATTCCTCTGCTTGCTCATTTTTATTTTCCAGAAAATTCTTCCAGGAGGGAATACGTCCTTTGATGTAGTTTTCCTTGCAAGAGTAGTGGGAAATGTAGAGAACACTTTATTTATTAACACTTCTAATCATGGGGTATTTACTTATCAGGTAAGAGAATTACAGTCTTTCAGAAGAACTTGTGAAGTGTCAGTCAACCAGAGCAGTATCTATTATGGCATGCTTAATCATCCACAGACATTTGCACAGTAGTGTTGTAGGGTTTTTTTTTTTTATCAGCCCAGTTGAAGAAGTTTCCATCCCTGCTGTTTGTTGTAACACAGAGGTATGCCATTGTAAATACCTGTAGGGCAGTACTGTAAGCCAGGTCGATGAAATTATGGAGGGTTTAAAATCCTCCCAACAACTTTTTTGTGTGTTATTTTAGTGGCTCGTTGCAGTGATCTAGATCGTTCTTTGGCTCTGTACTCATCTGATCCAGTCACAAGACAATGTTATTCATTAAGCTGGCAAAAAATTGTTCACTTGAGATTCAGAAAGATAAACCAGACAGATGAGAGTCTGAAAAGTGAGAGAAACCCTCTTGTTGAAAGAATAAGACTCTTACCATGACAATGTTTTGAAAACAACAAGAAAAACATGTCCCATATGTTTCACGTCTGTTTCATAATGCTATGATTAAAGGGTATTTCACATCGTTTTAACCTTTAGCTGGTATCTAGTATTTCAGATTATCAGAAAAAAAGATGGCATTTTGACTTCCTATGTTCTAAATATGTCAGTGTAAGTAGCAGCAATGAGAAATACCCTTTAGCTGCAAACCAAACCAGTTTATTTCAGTGCTTTAGCATGATACTGGTTTTAAATGTTTGGTTAGAAGTATACTATAAAATTAATTGAAAAGAGTACTTGTTAGATTGCTGAAATTGGCTTTGCAACCATTACATACAGCTACTTAAGCTTGTTTTTCTTTTTCTGAACCAGGTGTTTGGCATTGGAGTACCGAACCCCTATAGATTGCGCCCATTTATTGGGGCACGAGTTCCTGTAAATAGCAGTTTTTCTCCTATAATAAATATACATAACCCTCACAGTGAACCTTTGCAGGTGAGCCTAAGAGAAAACCATGAAATGTTCATTTATGTTTATGATATTCAATTGAAATTTTGGTTATTTTGGTACTTCTTAAAATTCTGTTTGAACTTTAAAGCTATTTGAGGCCAAGTCTTTCATACTATATAAATGTTTTTCTGTTTAAATGCAAATTGGTTGTTCTAGAAATTGTAGATTATGCTCACAGATCTCTTAATATGCTGAATTGAGGTTTTGCTGTGAAATTTCCATTTTTAAAATGGTCATAATTACTGAAAATTAAAGAATTGAACTTAACTGGTAATTAAGAGAAATATGGAAGTAAACAAAGTAAAATAGATCTTGTGCTTTTAATCGAGGCATGCCTCTTGGCTTCCTTCTACTTCTTTTGCACAGCATAAGGTGTCTTTATGGTGTACCCTAGTATGTAACGTTGGCAAGCGTTCTTATGTTAAGGCAGGACTGATGTCTATACCTAACCAAACAAGTAAATGAATAGTCCTCTGATAAACACGATCTGATTCTGTTAAGTGATCCACAAACTGAAATGGTACAGAAAGCACAAAGTGTAGTACTAGCAAATGGCTATATCATCGTTAAATGTGAATTTATAAGATACTCCAATGGTCACGTAGTTGTTAACCCACGCCATTGCACCTTATAATACCTGATAAGTAAAACAAGATCCCTTTAAAGTTGAGTGCTAACATTTTCCTGTTAACCACTTCAGGTGGTAGAAATGTATTCCAGTGGAGGTGATCTCCATTTAGAGCTTCCAACAGGTCAGCAAGGAGGTACAAGGAAGCTATGGGTGAGTAGTCATAGCTTGCAGTGTTCATTGTACTTGTTTGGGGAGGTTTTATTTTGATACGATTTTAGTTTGTCGGGTTTTTTTACCAACTTTGTTTCTTGTGATGTAATCATTAAAAATATCCCATAAAAATGGAAACGGTAACAGGGTCTGTTAATTGTATGGTAATAGGAATTGAATGAAAGGTTTAATTAAAAGAAGCCATCTGTATTGAGCTGTGCTTTTTTTGAAATGAGAGGAATAAGGTGATTGACTAGTAGAATGAATTACTCTTACCTAAGGATTCAGGACAACATAGTCCTTCTGGTGGCCTGTGAGCTGCATCTAACCCACAGGAAGAATATGTGGATTCTTTTATATTTTTTTTTTTGTCTTTTAAACTGAGAAAGTCCTTCCTGCAAATCACTATGAGTGCATACTTGGGTTGAAAAAGCAGCTGAATGATCTTAGGGAAGAAGAATCTACTAAGGAGTACTAAATAAAACAGCAGAGTGTCTAGCTGCAATAAAACCATAGAGCATGAGTCGAGAATGGCTGGAAACTGTTCTGGAAAATATTCTACATGCATGCCCTGCAGTTACTCTTTGCTCTTCATGTCTGCTGCTGGATACAGGGTAGTGGGTTGGATGGACTCACAGTCTGGCCCGATTAATCTGTTTAGTTGCATTCTTCACTTACTGTAGTTTTGAAGTAACACATATTGATATCCTTTAGTGAAATAAATTTTAGAAGCATCCTGAAGGTAGTGTATTGGCTCCATGCTGTATATCAAATTATTGGTAATGTCCAATTAGATACAAACCTATTTTCCTCTTTAATTGGAATTATTCCTTCTTTTGAGGACTTTTTTTTGTCTGGGAGAGACTTTAAAGTGGTTGGGCTCCAAAACTTGTCTCTTGCTCAAGTGTATCATTATAGTCACTGACAGTTACATCTGTTGGAATGGGTAAAGCCAGGATATTTCAAAGTAAGCTAGGAAGGACCATCGCAAAACTTAATTCCTGGCTTTTCTGGAGAAAGTCCATGAGAATGTCAGTATCCTAGTTTAAGATACAAAAGTTGCAAGCAAGTGAGTGTGAAAACAGATCACAAGCATTTTAAAAAATGCAGTGGAAAGAGTAAACAGATGCTGAGGGTTAGATGTAAACATTAAAATAGATTTAAATTTTTTTTTTTTTTTTTAAATGAAGGTCCATTTCAATACATGTATTCATTTTAAAAAATGAATTTGTTATGATTTGTCACCAATCCCTAGTTACACATATGGAAGAGTGAAATCACATCCTTTGAAACATTAATGAACGGCTGCATTATCTTAGGTCTGTGAATAAGTGAAAAAAGAACTTGAATGCTTCTTAGTTTAGGGACTCACCAAGTAGTGGCTGTTGGAACTAGTTACTTTGATATTCAGCAGTTTTCAAAGAATACATCTACAGTCATTGTAAGACCATCTGAGGAACCGGAAGGTGTATAAGTCCATGGGACCTGATGAGATTAATCTGCGCGTCCTGAGGGAACTGGCGGATGACTATCCATCCTATTTGAGAAGTCATGGCAGTCCGATGAAGTTCCTGGTGACTGGAAAAGGGGAAACGTAACCCCCATTTTTAAAAAAATTAAAAAAGGGAGAGCTGAGGACCTACAGGCTGGTCAGTCTCACCTCTGTGCCTGGCAAGATTCCGGAGCAGATTCTCCTGGAAACTATGCTAAGGCATGTGGAAAATAAGGAGATTGGTGACAGCCAACATGACTTTACTAAGGGCAAGTCATGCCTCACAAATTTGGTGGCCTTCTGTGATGGCGTTACAGCATTGGTGGATAAGAGAAGAGCAAGTGACATCATCTACCTGGATTTGTGCCAAGGCGTTTGACTGTCCTGCATGACATCCTAGTCTCTTAAATTGGAGAGACATGGATTTGACGGATAGACCATTTGGTGGATAAGGTTTTGGCTGGATGGCTGCACTCAAAGAGTTGTGGTCAACAGCTTGATACCCAAGTGGAGACCAGTGGCAAGAGGTCTTGGAGGTCTTGTCTTGGAGACAAGAGGCATTCCTTGGGTCAGTACTGGGACCAGTACTATTTAACAACTTGACACGGATGTTGGGGTTGAGTGCACCCTCAGCAAGTTTGCTGACGCCACCAAGCTATGTGAAGTAGTCGACATGCTGGAGGGAAGGGATGCCATCCAGAGGGACCTGCACAGGCTGGAGAGGTGGGCCTGTGCAAACCTCATGAAGTTCAACAAGGCCAAGTGCAAGGTCCTGCACATGAGTCAGGGCAATCCCAAGCACAAATACAGGCTGGGTGGAGAACGAATCGAGAGCAGCCTTGAGGAGAAGGACTTGAGGGTGTTGGTGGATGAGAAGCTCAACATGAGCCGGCAATGTGCGCTCGCAGCCCAGAATGCCAACTGCATCCTGGGCTACATCAAAAGCAGCACGGCCAGCGGATCAAGGGAGGTGATTCTGCCCCTCTACTCTGCGCTGGTGAAACCCCACCTGGAGTACTGCATCCAGCTCTGGAGCCCCCAACATAAGAAGGACATGGACCTGTTGGAGCTAGTCCAGAGGAGGGCCACAAGGATGATCGGAGGGCTGGAGCACCTCTCCTATGAGGAGAGGCTGAGAGAGTTGGGGCTGCTCATCCTGAGAAATAGAAGGCTCCGGGGAGACCTTATAGCAGCCTTCCAGTACTTAAAGGGGGCCTACAGAAAAGGTGGGGAGGGACTCTTTATCAGGGAGTGCAGTGATAGGACGAGGGGTAATGGTATTAAACTGGAAGAAGGTAGATTTAGGTTAGATATTAGGAAGAAATTCTTCACTCAGGGTGGTGAGACACTGACACAGGTTGCACAGAGAAGTTGGGGATGCCCCATCCCTGGAGGTGTTCAAGGCCAGGTTGGATGGGGTTTTGAGCAACCTGGTCTAGTGGAAGTCATCCCTGCCCATGGTAGGGGGGTTGGAACTAAGTGATCTTTAAGGTCCCTTCCAACCTAAACCATTCTGTGATTGTGCCATGGAAAATATGGCTTGATCTTCAGAATGGATTGGTTTGTACTACAGAACGCCCAGAGCAGGTGTATAAGAAAATCCACACCTATATGCATTGTGTCCTGTCCAGTTTCCTTCATTAAAAACATAAAGCATAGAGGCCGTGATCTGAAACATCAACTGATGCAAGGACTACTCATCAAAAATTCCTACTTTCTATGATATTTATTTGCAGTTCTGCGCTATTCCAATTTGTATTTAGCGCTAAACTGTATGCCTTGTGTCTGCTTTGGAGAAAAAACAATTGGAATATACAAAAGCAATATTTGATGATAATGGACTCAACATTTTTATGAATAGATTTTGTTTATTGGTAGATTCTGTCAGTTTAATCTGTTTTACCACAATTTTAATACGTAAAACTTAATCAAATTGGACATGAAAGGCCTCTTGCATATACCTATTTTTAATCAGTGTCCTATTAGACGATTACAGCTAACCTTACTGAATTTAATGGTAACTTTAATAACTTTCAGCCTATCTCTTACTGCTGTCGCAGCTTTTTCTCTTAATGCAATTATACTCAATGGTTCTGTTGTAATTTTTTTTGTGTGGCAGCCTTTTTTGTAATTACTGCACTCTCATAGATGTGCTTTGATTCTTTATCAGGAAATACCTCCGTATGAAACAAAAGGAGTGATGAGAGCCAGCTTTTCTTCAAGAGAAGCAGATAATCATACAGCCTTCATTAGAATAAAAACAAATGCCTCAGACAACACAGAATTTATCATTCTCCCTGTTGAAGTAGAAGTTACAACAGGTTTGTAGAAAAGTGGTTGTTTTGTTGTTGTGGGTTTTTTAAAATAATTCAGCTTATAGTATTATAAGAAAATGGTAACTTCTCTTTTTTTTCTTAAAGCGCCAGGAATCTATTCATCAACAGAAATGCTAGATTTTGGTACACTACGAACACAAGGTAAATTATACTCCAGGTCTCAGTATTTGTGAGGAGTATGGTGGGGAGGGGAAAGCCCAGTTATCTTTGTACTATTCAGGATTTCTTATGGAATGATGCTTTTTAAAAGCCAGAGTTTCAAAAGCAGGATAACAACGTGTTACAGCAGTGCATAAATGTATTCACCTGCAAGTATACCTGAGGTGTGTACAAGCAAACAGTAGTTTGCACATCCATTTGTAAGTCTGGTAATAACATTAGTCTTACACAGTTGCGCATGGCTTAGTCTGAAAACCATTGTCAGTTTACTTAATTTGTGAACTTGTTTTGAAAGATGGCTTTACATCTGCATAAGTCTTAATTTTCAGACACAGGGAATAGTGAAAGTGTGCAAACTTAGTCAAATTTGTTACTTACGATAAGCTCTCTTTTTTTGAAGTGCCGCTTACACATTTGAGCCTAACATTTTACATTTTAAATTAATATTGTTTAGTGAAATAGAAAAATATATGGCAGAAAGTAGTAAAACTGAAGGTATCTTTTGAAACTGTGAAAGGGACTCATTACTGAAGAATAACAGTATATATCTTCTTTCCACTAAAAAAAGGTAGCTTCTAAAGCTTGCAAGTTACTTAACATGTAAAGAGTTTTGAATAAGATTAGTTTCTGCTGAATATTGGTGCGTCTGGCAAAATCATTCATTGTAGTATTCTAACCTGTTCATTTCTTAATGTGTTAGAAATACGAGTGGTTAGCTGAAGCATGCAATACCTATTAATACACAAAAATGCAGTTTGTAAGTGTGTCAGATTCTTGGGAGTAGCTGTTTTGACTGGCTATACTGTCATGTTAGTCTACCTTTTTTAACTCTGAACAACTTTGAATTTATATGAGAAACCAGCTAGTGCAGATGACTTTGTATATGGTTCTTATGTTAAAGTAGCCTAATAGCCAGGTGTGTTTTTTGTTCTTTAACAGATCTGCCAAAAATTTTAAATCTGCATTTATTAAATTCAGGAACAAAAGATGTGCCAATTACAGTAAGTTTTATTTCCTTTCAATTTGAATCTTTCTACTTGGATTTTCTTTCTTTTGTAAAAAATTGATCATTCACAGGTTCACCTTGTAGTGTTCAGAATTAGAAGCTAGGTGATGTGTGACTGAAAACGTAACTTAATAGTAAGACAGTCTGTATGCATGGTAAAATTCATTTGCTTCGTAGCCTTCTTTGAAGGGCTGTTTCAGTGTTTATGGGCTGCGCCTGCAATATCTGAGCTTCTGGAAGCTTTTATACTCGAGAACAGTAACTCCTATTCAGTGAACAAGAGATTAATGCAGAGTCTATGGGATTCTTTGTCCTCATCACACACTCCATGAGAGTGTATAAAGTGGTTGCCCAACATAATCTTTTAAGATGAGCAAAGAGTAGCTTTCAAGAGCAGACTGTAAAATGACCCTTGTTTTCTTGAGGTTATCTGCTTTGTAGCTGGAAATAGGAAAAAAGCCTGCAAACACTCTAGAGCCCTTTCCAGTGAGATCACTGCAGCTGCACATAAAGTGCAGCCAGCTTCAGAATTCTAGGTTTTGGATTTTCTACTTTCTATTTTTATTATAGAATTTTGGCGCTAAGCCGGTAGTCCGCCTTTGTTCATTCATACCTTTTTCCTGTGTAATTTTTCTCATGGCCCACTATTTTTTCTCACTTCTTCCTTCTCCCCTTCCTGTCTTCCTTGTTTTCCAGATTTAGTTGTATAGCTAGCTATACCTTGTCCCAGTGCACTTCAAAAAGTGTTGAAGTGTTGAAAAGAAACAGAGGAGCGAGAAGAATGACTGCAGGATTGGCAAAGGTTTCTTTCTGAGCTCTTGGAGAGCATTTCTGTGTTTTTAAAGCTTAGAGCTGTAACTGTAGGGAATAGTATTTTAATAGTAGAGGTCTAACAAAAACTTAAAAAAGATACTGGAAACTGAGGCTAGATGAATTTAAACTAGAGACAGAACACATTTTTAGTAATGAGGATAACTTTACACTGTGGTAATTGTCCATTGCAATGCTTGTTAAGTTGTTCACTAGTAATTTTCAAGTCAAGAGAAACTTGCAGTATAATGCAAACAGAATTTAATTCATCGAAGTCCTAATGCTTATTGCATTAATGAGGTCAGATGATCCTGTAAGGTCCCTCGTGGTCTTGTAAGCTATGAGCCAGCTTCCATGGAGGGTTTTTATTTAAAAAAAGGCCTGTATATGATTTTTACAAGGGTTGGTAAATTTATTAAATTATTATTCCAGCTATGTCTGCTGTCTTACATCATGTCCATCTTCCTAGATTTGCCAGGTTTTTGGCATAGGGAGTTTTTTGTGGTGGTGTTTTTTGGGGTTTTTTTTATGTGTATAATATACTTGAGTACGATGCAAATAACCATATATTCAAACCATCTGTATTGCTTTTCATATCTGATAATGTAGTACCTAGTTCATATTCCTCCGTTTAAAAAAACCCTACCCATGTTTTATAAGCTATGGTCTTTGGACTGTAGACTATAGACCACAGACTGTGGTCTAATGGAAGGCCATGGTTTGATAACAATTCTACATGACATGACAGAACTTTTCCAGATGAATTATTCTTCTACAGAGTATCAAAGCAGTACATTTGGTAATCCTAGAGCTTTTAGGGCTCACTTTTGCAATGATGAAGTTACCACATAGGTCCAGATATGATGTATTTTTCAGTGTGTCACATACGGCACATCAAGTCAATTGTTCTTCTCATGAAGGCACAGCTTTGTGGTGAAGTCTGTAACCTTTCTAGCATTTGAAGCACTGTGTGAATTTCTGCTGCTGTGCCAATCAAGGAATTTCAAAGTGGTAAGCAAGAATAAAGAATTCTTGGAAGAACCTGGTGAATAGCTTGCTTCTAGGAGAGCTTGAGAAATAGATTTCTGACCCTTTAGAGCTAGGGTTTAAAAGCAGTGAGACAGAGCTCTCTGACAAATTTCATCTTAATGTCAGAAGAAAAGGCCAAGGCTATATTTAGCATATATTTAAGCTGGGTGCTGGAGGAACTAAATATCTTCAGGTCATCTGTGTATGACAGACCACTAATACTGTTGCCACAGTTGTAGTTGTTCTGCCTTTAAGTACTTAGTCATGCTGTGGTCCAACAAATTCGTTGAGGAAAATAAGAGCGAGTCACTCGACTTTCTTTTTTAAGTTCTAAAACTCTTTATAAAACTTTCTTAATTACATTCTGTAGGAATTTCTCCATTATTAGGGAGAATCATGTTTATTTTAGACTGGATAAACTGCTGTCATGCTGTAACAATTAAGCCATGCTGTGAAAAATGTAGTAAATGTAGGTTATTGAACACTTTCTTTTATCCCTTCTCTAGAATGAAAATTTTGTGTTTCCTTAAGGCAGCTTAAGCTCATTTGATTGCTAAAAGCAAAGGCACACTTTAAAATTTGAACTCCTGATCACGTTTGATGCAGGAAGAACCAGGAACTTCAGGACAGTTGTGTATTGAAGCTGAGTTCTATCAGTTTGAAAATAAAAGTGTTTATATAAGAAAGTATTTACTTACTTCTGTCACAGTTCACATACTTTAGAGTAGATTTGTTTTTCTCTTATCAAACTGCAAGAAGTAGTTTACTTCTGTGTTATGTTCTCAGTCTGCACATTTGAGTGTACACGTCTCAAAGTTACCAAGGGAAAATTACCTTAAAGGATTAAAATCTAGTGGTAGTTTATTCCTTGGCTGTTCTGGATGGTGCTTGATGGTGAAATTGAGCTTTAGTTAGTTAGGTGTGTCCCTGTTCAAACTGAAGGCCACGTTATTGCTGACAAAATAATTGTGTCTATTAAAGCAACTAAAACACTACAGAGGTGGTTCTGACACTAATGGAACCAGCCTTAGTCTGCTGCATGCAGGGCTTTTTCCTCTTGCAGCAGCATAGCTGTGTCTTCACTATCTGTAAGCAAAAGTCTACAGCCTGCTCAGTCTTTAGAGCAATATGCTAGGTGGACAAGGCAAAACTACATTTGGGAACCTGCTGACAGGTAAACAGTAGGGATGAACATGTGCCAGTGTTTCAACCCCTACTCTTCTCCTCTTTAGTTTGTTAGAATAGGTGTAGTTCTTAAACGTTTGAAGTCTTTCCCAATAACTACTGCAATAGCACAAAGCCTTCTCCTCCCTCTGTGTTCTCTAGAACATTTAAGGTCCTCATTTTCTGCTCTTATGCTAAATATTGACTGTATCTTCATACAGCAGGGTCAGGAATCTTCACTGGGAGAGCCATACCGTGGGAGAGCCGTGTGTTACTGAAGCATGTCTATTTGAAGTTGTTCTTCCCCACAGAAGTTGCTACTAGGAGATTTTTCTGAGAAAATTGGTGTTACTGGATTCTTGATAGAACCTGTTTTGCATGTATTCTCATGGCCTGTCCCTGTTTGATGATTCTTAAGTCACATCAGGACAAGTTTTGCTTGGGCTTTATTTGAAACAGGTTAAAATTTGAGGAAGGTGAAGTTGAAAGGATTCTTTAGATGTTTCTTTTTCTTTTAGTTGTTTTAATTCTGTGTTTCCTTTCGGACCATGTAATCAAGCAATAAATGAAAAATGTGCATGGTGTAGTTAGGAAATTTTCAACAAAGCGCTAAATTCCTTTCTTAACTAAATTCAAAAGCTGTAGACAATTTGAGTAAATACACCTAGGTTGGTTACACTTGGGGTTTAAGAGATGCACCTCTGAAACCTGCCATTTTTCTGGCAATGGGCTGTCCTTTTGAATATTTCTGATTTGATTTACTAAATGAAATCAGCATAATTTCAAACTTCAATAATTAAAAAACAGCCTTTTGCACGAAAAGAGCTACGAGAAATGGTTAGCCTTGCTGCCATGCGGAAGTTGTCAACTTGATTACAGCTTTGGTTTCATCTGCTTTAAGAGGTCTTTTTTTAAAGACATCTCAAGATCTCAGTTTTGTAGTATAGATTTCATTAGAAGAAAATTGTGATAATTATGAATTGACTTGTGAAAAGAAATATCTGCACCACATATATGCAGATGGTTGACAATGGTCAGTACTATAAATCCAAAATACAAAACTTCTAGTTGAATTAACAGAGAATGTTCATTAGCTGCAGGAGCAGTGCTGCTTTTTTCCTCTAAGGATCACATGGTCTGCACAACTTAGTTATGTATGCATGATTTTATGGCTTTAATTCACAATCAAGGACTGCTTAGCTTGTAAAAACTGTAATTGGTTTGTACTGATAGCTGTCTGCTGTGCTTCTCTCTGACCAAGAAAGGCTCAGCTGCTTGTGAAGCAGGTGCTGAACCTCTGCAGCCCGCATAAGGTAAACCAGCACTCATTTCAGCTTCCTTAATACAGCATCCTGTAATTTGCAGTAGCTTAACAGCTGCTACATGAGCAGCTGAGCTGTTCTTACAGCAGGAGGAGACAGCTGAGGAGGAGGAATCATGGCAGCTATCCTCATTTTAAGCAAAACAAGAATAAGAGCATTTAAATGCTCCACGCCCAGTTTCTCTCCCTGGCATCTAGATAAAGAGTTTGCTAGCAATCTTTATAGAGTCTTCAGATGTTGACGTGGAATCCATAATCCTGCTGCATAGCAATGAATATGTCCACAAATCAGCTCTGGCTAATAACTGACACAATCGCTATTCCAGTAATGCCCAATTTACCTTTTCCATTTAGCTTGAAACAGTAATTCTCAGATACAAAAGGTGGTCCTGTAAAATGTTGGTATGAAATGAGTGTCATCTCAGACTTACAAAACCATTCTCTATACAGTTGTTTTGTTTTTTTTTCCTGTGGCACCTCTGCAGACTTAGCATGGGATCAGAGACAAGGTATATGTCTGTATCATCACCAGTGATTACACAAATCAGTTAGCAGCTTTGTTAATGAGTGCACCAGAAACAAATAGTCTAGCTATTGTAACCCTGCAGCATTAAGAATAAAAAAAAAAAATAAATCTTAACTTAAATAAACTTGTTTTCTATTTTATTAACAAGTTTCTGGTCATGCTGTCACTTCATCCAACACTCTCAAGGAGAGCTCTCTCTTGCCTGCTTTCCTGTATACTGCCTGAGTAATTTGCAGGACCTGAAAACAATTCTAAAGTCTCTTATAATGCTGCTTTATTATAGGAGAGAGACCTGTAAGAACTCAGCCCAAACTAGTTGCAGTTGTATCACTTTGAAGGATACGTGAAGGCTCTACAGTCTTTAACAATGATTAATTTACAGATGCTTCATGTTTTGATTGTTTGCAGAGTGTTAGACCTACACCGCAGAACGAAGCTATAACAGTACATTTCAAGCCGGTTACGTTAAAAGCCTCTGAAAGTAAATATACCAAAGTTGCAAGTATTAGCTTTGATGGTAAGTACTGCTCCTCTCTTCTTAGAACTTCTCAAGTGCCTCTTAAAACTTGCTGAAACTTCATGAAATATTTTCACTCTCTTTAACAAAATGTTATTTGTAATTTTGAGAAGGAAATGGAATTTTCCTACCTGGAAAAGGCTTACAGTTCTAACCTCAGTTGTTTCTGAAGGGATTGTCTCTGATCATAGTCAGCAGGTAACTTAGACTGCTGAATACTGGTGAGAAGAGAAGGAATTTTTAATTTTTCTATTAAACGTAAGCAGTATTCTTATGTTAAGGCACTGATTATTTAAAATGTATTCTTAGTCTAAATAGGCATTGTTTTTGAGAAATCCTAACAAACCAGGATATGTTCCTCACAGTAATGTATATTAAAGGAGAGTATATCCCTTGGATTACCTTTTGATCCTTCCGAAGTTTAAAAAGGAATCCAAATCTTATTTCTAAAACAATTACATTTTATGTTGGAATGCCCATGCAAATGGGGCTCTGTTATGCTCTTGAGAACCTTACTCTGAATGTTGGCTTATTTTATTGTGCTGTCTTGAATTCGTATTAAAGAAAAAGGGAGGTGAAGGTGGAAAAACCTTTTACTGATATCTTTACTACAAAGATATGTTATGTATGCTGATACTGACTTTCATTTATATATTTATGAAAGAAGTGTTGGGTCATTTTCCTCCTACATAGTGTGACTAAATACTATGCTGACATTTTGTAGAAAGGCACCTCCATTTTTATAGAGATTTTAATCAACTGTCAGAGTGCTGTTGACCTATTCAGATGTTGCTGCTTTAAGATACTAGTTGGTGCTGTAAGTCTTTCTGCCTGGATTGCTTAAAAATGGCTTAAAAATATGCTTAAAAATAAGCTTAGAGAAGCTTAGAGATGCAATGTTCTTCATTTCAGGTAGACATAATTTTAGAAGTGGTATGAATAGAGAGGAGAGGATTGATTTTTATTGTTATTTATTGATTAACACTTCAGATATTTAACAGCTTACGGTTTGTAAGACCAGTGAAGTATGTCTTAACCTATAAATAAATTCTGAAATAGCTGAACTCTGTCAACCTCAGGTGGCAATATGTTCAGATTTTGAAGCTGGAGGGAATTGTTATATGAGGACCTACTGACTAACATATGGTAGATATTGGAAAGAATGGTAGTTGGGGAAAAATACCCAGTCAAGCTGCTTATTGTGTTAAAGGGACTGACTTGGTGAGTTCTTATCAGTGAAGCAGCCAGCCCTAAATATTTGCTGTTTCAGCTGTCCTAATATATGCAGGTGCTTTAGGGGGCTGGTGGCTTCTCCTACCTAGTATTTGAATCCCTTGACTTTTCTAGTGATATTGCTACCGGGCTAACATTGCTTGTTCTGTGGTCTTGGAGGAGGCCTGTGAGCATCATTCTTGAAGCTTGTGTAGTTTGGGTTCTTACATGGATTTTGATTCTTTTTCTGCAAAGTTTAGCATGTATTTGATTTCTTCGTTATTAAAATGTTGCTGCATTCCTGGCCTAGAGTCCTGCTCCACTGGTAGTTCCAAGTCTGTTAGTGGAGGGATAGGCGTATTCCATACTCTTAAGTGTGGGATTCAGCTCACTGGGATCTGAATTATCCTCTGGACATGTCCAAGTTATTTGTTTGACAGGAACAACCAGGCTTCCCTATCGTAGATAAGCTTACTAACTCAGGCAGGTCAACTAACTGCTGTTAAGGAGGAGGAATTCAGAACTCAGATCTCATACTTCCTAGACTTATTCCATGTCAGTTGCTTGTTGAAATTTCCTTTCCTTAAGATCCGTTTGTCTCTTCTGTGATACTTCATTTCTGGCCTAGCTCTGTGCTTTTATTCTTCTACTCATGCTAGTGTAATCTAATGAATCTTTTTTTTTTTTTGTCTGCTTTAACAAACTACTTATATTCTTGTGTGTACAGCATCAAAAGCAAAAAAAGCATCACAGTGTTCTGGGAAAATAACTGTTAAAGCAAAAGAGAAGAGCTACTCCAAACTTGAAATACCGTATCAAGCAGAAGTGTTGGATGGGTAAGCTTACAGTAATTGAACATAGCTCAAAACCTAAATCCCGTAAATTAGGCGATGTAGCAGGGAATTTAGCCTTTACAGGGGGAGAGGGGATATAAAGAGGTGGTGCCCAAGTTTACTGAATCTAGGGCTTATTTAGAACTACAATTACTTGTTTGTTGTTTTTTTTTTTTTTTTTTTCTTGTTTTACACTAGTAGATGAGGTAGTCTTAGTAATGCATAAGCTGGTTTCAAGGTTTGGGTTCAAGTGACCCAAGTGAGTTGTTTTTCAGAGCAGTTGAAGGCTGCAGGTGAGAGGTTTTAAAAACGCAGTGTTGGAAATTTTTCCAGTTTTGCATTTGCTGTTCTATCACTATATGAAGTAAGGGTAGGGAAATATTTTTGGTTTTAAGCAAAATTTTGGAATGACTGTCAGTGTTTCCTCATTTTTTGTTATTTATTTACAAAGTCTGGTGAAGCTGACTCTAAAATAATTGTTGAAATGAGGTACTACTTTATCAACAGAATTGACAGAGTATTTTAAAGGCAACCAAAATAAACTTACCTATCAGAACTTTTGTGCTGCAGACACCTGATTTGGTTAATAAGGAATACGCATGATTTGCAAACTATCTTAATACTTCAACACTTCCTTTTAGTCCTCCTAGTATGCCAATTGACATATTTTCTGACCTTGTTTGAATTACTTAATTATCAATGTCCCTGTAGTGCTAATAGTAAAGTTTCAGCATGTAGCGGGGTATGTACCTTTTTTGCTGTTAGATTGAATGAATTCTAGTCTTTTGTGTAAGAAAAACACTACGTTCAAGGAGAGTCAGTATTTTTCTCATACTGT
>NW_009647874.1:5108238-5144757 GCF_000708025.1 Charadrius vociferus | reverse complement strand
CCATCTGTGACAGTGCTGCTGATTCCGTGGAAAGACTGATCTATCTAACAAACACATTCAGTTTTGCAGTCCTTATACATGATGTTGTGTTACCAGAAGAAGCAAAACCAATGTTTAAAGTAAGCCCCATTACAGCAAATGCTTTTACCTAATAGTAAATGTTTAAATGTGCCGCACTTTATTAAATTGTAACATCAATCTTCATTGTTCACTGACCTAGGTCCAGAACTTCAGTAAACCAGTCTTAATTCCGCCTAATGAGTCCAGATATATTTTTACACTTCATTTTATGCCTTCCACGTCATCTGTTCATATAGATAATAATATTTTACTTATCACCAATGCTTCTAAATTTCACCTACCTGTCCGAGCATACACAGGATTTTTAGATGTAAGTATTTTCCTTTTTTTTAGCTACTTTAGTCTAATTAGAGGCAGGCTTCATAGGACTGTTTTTAATTCTTTATTCTGCTTATGTGGGATGATGACTTTTTTAATTTCAAAATGATTTTACCAGTTTATTCCTTTAACAGCTTCAGTTACTGCTTAAAATTTCTTTTCTGTTCCCTTTAGATTTACATAGAAAATGTGTAGAATTTTGAGACTGTCACAGTAGTGCTGTATTAGACTTATTAATGCATTTGTTAATGAGCTTAGAGTTTGAACACATTTTATATTTAATTTATGCTTAAATACCTTTATCAATCTTTCTAGTACTTTGTATTGCCTCCAAAAACTGAGGAACGATTTATAGATTTTGGCATATTGAGTGCAACAGAAGCTACCAGCATTTTATTTGCAGTCATCAACAGCAATCCGATAGAGGTAAGGATGGATTTATTTTTAGTTTGCCTTTTAAAAAATTTACATTAGTGTTGTTACTGAAAACAGTACCTTTTGTTCTTTTTAAGCTGGCTATAAAAAGTTGGCATATTATAGGGGATGGTTTGGCCATAGAACTTCTAACAACCGAAAAGGGAAACAGAACAACGATAATTGCAAACCATCACGAACTACAAAATGCTAGTGCGTCCGATCAGTCTTCAGTAAGTAATCCTTTGAGTCCATTGCTTAAAGCTAGATTTAGGAGGGGGGGGCGGGAAGAGACAAATCTGTGCAGCTTCTTGTAGTTTCATTTTAGCAGGCGGGAGGGAGGATAAGAATTCTTAATTTTGGCTGAATTTGAGTATAATAAAACGTAAAATTTTTAAAGTTTATTTTAAGAAGCAGTGATATGTTCAGATTGGTTACATTTTGAAAGGGGAACCTTCAGAAACAGTAACCTACGTGCCCTCTGATGATGCTCAACATTTATCTGGGGAAGAGTGGAATTTATCACCTCAAGGAATAGATTATTTTTGTGTTAGTAGCTTCTGTGTTTGAATTTTTCTTTTCACCACTGACAGTTGTTTCAGATGAATTTTAATTCACTTTAAAGAAATAAGAGGATCTTGGGTATGGGTTTTAGTGAAATTTCTTTCCATTTAATGGAATACAGTGGATGACTTTTTTTCTACCATTTACAGGTGATACTTGCATCAGGCTATTATGCTGTGTTTAGAGTAAAACTAATAGCGAAAGAACTTGAAGGAATTCATGATGGAGCTGTACAAATCACGACAGATTATGAGGTATATTAATTGTATATTCATGGGTGTTGCCCAAATTATATGTTCAATTTGAAAGTGTGAAGTTAAGTGTTGTGTAGTGGACAGGTTGCAATATTATGGAGAAGTTGAGGTTGGAAAGGACCTCTGGAGGTCAAGTTATCTCTGCAGGTTAACCCTGCATCAAACTATGGTAATGCTACTTATGCTGTGTCTTCTCTGAAGGAATGAAGAACGGCTTTCATTATGATTTTCAGAAATCGCCATTCAAATCTGACCTAATGCTTTGAGGTTCTTCAATGACTTGACACACTCTCAAAGCATCAATGCATGTTTGGTATAACACATGCTGACAATGTGCTTTTTATATATTGTCAGTTACTGAAATTGAGCTATAATTTCAGAGGGTTTTTTGTCAAAACCCAATGTGAAAGTTGTTTTGGAGAAATTGCAGTTTGCTGATGGTTGATGAAACAGAGTTCTTACACTAAGATTAGTAAGGCAAAGAACAATCAATTCTCAACTTCGTATGGCTTATTTTGCAGAAGAGATTCTAATACATAAAGGAATCTGTATTTACTATCTTTGGGTGATATATGTAGAAAAAAGAAGTGACTCACTGTGCTTCTGAAGTCAGGAAATGATACAGCTTGTTGTGTGGTTCTGATGAAGCTGCAGAAAATGGGAAATTCCTAATTTCTGCCAGTTATGAGATTTTGAGTTTAATATGTCCATACGTGTATGTCATCTTTCAGTTATAGAATCTGAAGTGTTTTGTTTTCTTGCTTGTTCTTACAAGTTACTCTACTTGTATTGGTAGCTTTGATAATACACAAAGGATCTTATTGCCACCCCTTCCACACTCTTTTTTCTAAGTCTCCGTCTATCTCAAGGTCTTACCATGACTTCTAATGTTTGGGTTTTTTTGAGAAGTTCAGTATATCCTCTTCCCTCATACACATTTACTTTAAAGATGTTATCCTCCTGTTTTCCAACAAAGTAAGCCCCATTCAAGTGAGACCTATGTAATGCCCCAGAGGACAGCTTATATTTCAACTGTGCTTTTGTGTTCCATGTAGAATGATGCCAAGTTTGACTGAGCAAAGGTGTGCTTCCTGACAATATAGAGTGACTGTTCTGAATATGATGATGAGTTGAAATCTTTAATTCATGTCTCCATGTTTTAAATGTGTATATAAACCTAGACTAGATTAATTGTAGAATTTCAGGGTTTTGTTATTCTGTGCGATTTAAAAGTTGAAGAGACATTTAAAGGCTGAAATCTGAGGGGTTTTTATCTGAATTTTTCTTGTTCTTTTTTTCTTCCCCCCAGATTTTAACTATACCAGTGAAGGCAGTGATTGCTGTAGGCTCGCTGACGTGTTCTCCAAAGCATGTTTTTCTTCCACCTTCTTTCCCGGTAAGAGACTTGGGTCGTAGTATTAAATGTTTTCTTGTGGTGTTTTTTATCTGTCCTTTTCAAGAGAAACTGCTGTCTTGAATTGTTGTGTGTCAAATTGCTGGAGAGATTCTGCTCACGACATCAAGAGATCAATCAAGAGATTCAGTTTGTTGCTATTTTGGGGGTTTTTTTGCCCCCATGTCACAAGCATGAGTTACCCCTATGTCTCCTCTACTGCCCACTTGAATGGGATCTTGGAATACTGATATGATCCCAAGCCTGATTCTTTGCAACTTCACTCTAACGTAGCTGTGGTTGGTTACTATTTCATGTGCATTAGCATCAAGAATAAGAGAGAGATGAAATAGGACAAATGCGTTTTTTAAATTCCTGAAGTCTAATACTAAAGACAACAAAGTCAGCTAGTAAACTGATGTTTTAGTGTAAGTCCTTGATCTCTGTGGAAGCATTATTGTAGTGTTTCCACAGTGAAAGTAGATCTTCTTGAGGGTACATGGTGGAGTGTACGAACAGGAAAGCAAGAAAGCTGTGTGGGTCTATAGCTCTCTGCAAAAGTATGTGATAGCTGTTTTCATCCCTGCTCCCACAGTAGTGTTTATTCAGTGAGTGCTGAAAGCAGCTTCTTTGCTCAAGGCTACAGACTCGAGTAGCAAGCTATTAACCAGATAATACTTTCTTCTCACTTGGCATTCAGCATAACCACAGAAGCATGGGCAGTCAAGGCATATTGACTCTGCAATTGGTAATTTGCTGAAGTCTGAACTTTATGTGACTTGCTGATGAGTGGGGAATGTAATATGATGGAAAATCAGAGGGAGAGAGATTGAAAGCTGGGGGAGGGGGAGTAGCAAAAGGAGATAGAGATGGCAGTTTTCTGAAAGGATGAAACTAGCTCCATGCATGTTGGTGGAAATGGTTTTTGTTTCCCTGTCTGTCTTCCATAGTTGCAATCTGTCATAGAGCACCACCTGTTCTCACCTCCTCTTCCAATAGCTTCTTAGTATATTCTGCTTATCTTACAGTTTGTGTACTCTTAAATAGTAATTTCTCACTGGCACTTTGTCAATTGCTTTACCTCATGTCTAGTAGTAGATAAACGATAATTTTTTGAAAAAGTAATGCAACAGGTCTTATTGGAGGAAGATAGGTCAATCAGCAGGACTTCAGTAATTCATTACTACATTTGCCCCATTGTCCATTCCATCTCCTTTCCAATCTCCTACTTCACAAATTGCCCTGAAGTCTTTTGATGCTCTTGAGGTCACACGGTCATGCCTACAATTGCAAAGATCACTTGTTATTTTTTTTTTATCTTTAGAATCTGTGTTTCCTATTTGACTGTACGGCCTCACCATTATATGGATATTTATTACACTGACTACCATATCTACTTCATCTATGAACTGCTTTATAAGCCTTTGATAAACTGAAATAACTTAGGGGTCCATTTCCCTTTCTCTCACCAAAGATAAAGCAATTTCTATATTCTGTATTCTAATGTCTATATCCTAATCCCTGGCAAGATCATTGTCCCTCTTGAATGCCACATTAAAATATTTTGTTCTATTTGGGGCAATAAAGAATTATTTATTCTTTTTAATCTCCGTTTATTTTGTTCTAACTGGTATGGCTAAAGAAGGTATTCATTTATCTTAGTTAGACCCAAGGCCTTGGTCAGCTTGATTTTTTTTTTTTTCCTTTTTTTGTTTGGTTGGTTGGTTGTGCTTTTTTTGTTTTGTTTTGGTAGGCGCTACTTCTTGTAACATCTGTGTTTCTCAGCCTCTAAGGCTGTTGTCATTCTTTCTCATCCCCAGACTGTTGTGATTTTTATTGGCTTCATGCTCTTTTCTAGTAAAGTTTTCACCTAATTATTTCTTCAGGGGACCTTTGGGAGTGTATTTTGTTTGGGAGCGTAGATTCAGATATAATTATCACCTTTGACAAGCTTCTAGACTGTTTTCTGTGTTCAAGCCCCAAGCTTTTCAGAGCAGTCAGCTTTGCTTATTACTTCTGTTAGTTTATCACTTGGCTCTTTTGATATTTGAGAACATTGACAGCAGACTTCTTTTCCTGGATTCATTTCAAACTAAACTTGTGATCACTGAATTCATGATAGTCTTGCATCTACTTGTTCTGTAATGCCTCCATTACTTATGAAAATAAGCCTAAAATAGCATCAGTTCTTCTTGTTTCAGTGTTTAGTAGAGAAATTTGACAGCTCTAACATCTAGGAGCAACTAGGTGCTACAATGTTAGTAACACTTGCTTTTCAGTTCATACCTAGGATATAATTGTCCTGCAGCTGCCCTGCTCCCAGTGCTGGCTGGCTGTGTTTACAATTTTAGTGTATTTGCACCTAAGGCTGACTTCTAGTATTCTGTCCAAGTTTGTCAGCAATACACTAACAGTGTATACAGGCCTTGTAAAGATCAGTGTCTTGATTTAAATACGTCTTTGCTGTGTTGACTTTGCTTCATAATGGCATTTTTAGCTCACAGTGCCACCTCTCAACTCTTTCTTGATCAAGGAATGAGGACGTGTATGCCTAAATAGCATTGTTCTGTTTTTCTTATGACTGATGGGTAAAGTCCTCTTCCCTTTTCTGTTGTTTCATGTCTAAATGCCACATTTAGACATGGTCTAAATACTGTTCACTTGTTCTACAGAGTTTAAGAAACCTTTATCTTGCCAAATTGATGGTAGTTTGTTACTCATAGGATTCCATGGATGAAGTTCAGGCGTACCTCCTATTCAGTTTAACAGGGCTATGCTGTTTAGAGATTTATTCTTGTAGTTTCTTTCCCTCTGCAGTTGCTACTATTGAGACTCTTATAGTATGTGACTATTTCCTGAGGCCAGAGTCAAGTTTTGAGCCTGGAAAAGTACGTCACCCATCTCTCCACTTTAGTCCTTACCGTAGAGAAATCTTTAAAAAGCTGAAAGTATTGATTTAAGGAAATATGAAAAACTCTAGTCATGTTCATTAGAAGATAGTCTTGGGTATTTAAACTTGCTTGTATTCGTTTATTTTATATGAATGAAATGAAAGTGAAATTAAATTAATGAAATTAAATGAATGAAATGGCAAATGAAATCTTGTCACTGGTCTCAATTTGTGCTTATTTGTTTGTTTTGATTTTTATTTATTATTTACTCTATGCTTGTTGGGGTTGGGTTTTGAGATAAGGTGAAAAATATGGCCACAGAATCATTGATTTTAAAGTGAGGGCAGGGGGGGAGCTTGAGCATTGTAATGATTCTGATCATGACAAACAATTAAACTAAATGTTCTATGCTTAAAACGTAAAATAATGTTTGGGTCAGAAGAGGAAGCACCATGCAAAGGTGCGGGGAAAAAACTCCCGGTCAGAAGAGGAAGCACCATGCAAAGGAAAAAACTCCTGCTGTTTTCTTTTAAAACATTGTAATGTTAGTACCTGGTGTCTTAATTTCATTGGAAGTGCGAAGGAGGGTTGTACCTGTGTTTTTTAAATGCCCTCTGTTCCCTGTAGTGTTTGTAATCTGCACCTTCACTCCACTGTTCCTTTCAGGTTCTTTCTAATTACTAGCACCTATATATAGATCTCTTACAAGAAGCTTGTTTCCCTTTTGTAATAGGAGGCTCAGAAAACTGAAGTTTCCTCTTGCCTTTCCTCCTCTGGTACTTTTTTAACATGATTTGATTAAGCAGAACTGTTGTCCTAGCTCTTCATGATGCTTAAGCACAGAATGCCAGCATGGTGAGGGTTGGAAGGGACCTCCAGAGATCATCTAGTCCAACCCCCTGCCAGAGCAGGTTCTCCTAGAGCAGGTTGGACAGGAACACATCCAGGCGGGTTTTGAATATCTCCGGAGAAGGAGACTCCACAACCTCTCTGGGCAGCCTGTTCCACTGCTCTGCCACCCTCAAAGTAAAGAAGTTTTTCCTTATGTTGAAATGGAATTTCCTGTGTTCCAGTTTGTGCCCATTGCCCCTCGTCCTGTTGCTGAGCACCACTAAAAAGAGTCTGGCCCCATCCTTTTGACACCCGCCCTTTAGATATTTATAAGCATTGATGAGACCCCTCTCACTCTTCTCCAGGCTAAACAGCCCCAGGTCTCTCAGCCTTTCCTCGTAAGAGAGATGCTCCAGTCCCTTGATCATCTTCGTAGCCCTCCGCTGGACTCTCTCCAGTAGTTCCTTGTCTTGAACCAGGGAGCCCAGAACTGGACAGAGAACTCCAGACATGGCCTTACCAGGGCAGAGTAGAGGGAGAGGATAACAAAATTAATGTGTACTTAATTTTGAAAGAGGGATGAACTGTGTTTGGAAGCAGATGAAGGAATGAATACACAGAAACTTAGCTTGAAGTGTTACAAGTGGTATTTTTTTAAGATTGTATAGTTAAAAATCTCAGTTTAACATTTCAGCTCTGCTGTGGTCTTTGTCAGCCTGCATAAATAAATACATATGCTAGGGAAAATGTATATCCTGCAGACTTTTTTCATCCTTTCTTTTCTTTAGGGGAAAGTCGTTCACCAGAGCCTGAACATTATGAACTCCTTTTCTCAGAAAGTGAAAATACAACACATACGCTCACTATCAGAAGATGTAAGGTTTTATTATAAGAGGCTAAGAAGTAATAAAGAAGATTTAGAGCCAGGAAAAAAATCAAAGGTTTGTTTGTGCCTTATTTCTACATGCTTACAAGTTCTCTCTTATATATAGCATATGCTAAGTTTCTGTGGTCATCAGAAATCTTTGTTTTTTCTTTGGTCATTAGATTTACTGTGCTGTTTCTTAATTGATACACTCTTATCTGTTTTGCAGATTGCAAATATTTATTTTGATCCTGGTTTACAATGTGGAGATCACTGTTATGTAGGATTGCCTTTTCTATCAAAATGTAAGTAGCGTTTGACTTTATAATGAAAATCTTCCCAAAAAAAAAGGGAGGGGGGAAAGTTTCTCCTTAATGATTTTACTTGAAGAGTTTAAAAACCACCTTATTTCTTAAAGCTGAATCTAAAGTTCAGCACAGCATAGCAATGCAAGAAGATGCATGGGATTCTGACTGGGATTTGCATGAGAACTTATTCAAAGAATGGACAGAAATAAAAGAGAACTCAAGCCATAGGTAAGTATTTTATCCCTGTTACTTTCTCAGGCCTTAAATCACTAGATAATTGTGTGTCATATGCTCTTACAAAGTACAAGGTTTCTTAATACTGCAGTGCCCTTTGAGAGGGGGCCAGGAAGGAGTTACTCTCTGCAAAACATTTAAAGAGAACATTTTAAAAGTTAAAAAACAGTAATAATTTCCTCAAGTCAAACACAACAATGAACATTACTATTCACTGGAGCATGCTGTAGTTCTTGTAACGATGGCAACATCAAGGCAGTCTTTACTCTGCAAAAAATTCCAAAAACAGATTATACTGTTTGTGCAGTATCCCTGCTTAATCTGTTTTAAAGTATCAACCTCAATATCTCTCTAAGATTTTATAAGATCTTCTGTTGTTAGTGTTCTGAGATTATTGCATTTCAGTGAATTATCAAATTGTCTGGTATTTTTCCTTGAGATTTGCTAAATAGAAGGTGATTAATTATTGCTATTAAATATTTGGAAAAAGTTGAAATCTGTAGGCTGCTGTATACCTTTTAAATATCTGTCTTCTCATACACAAAGTGATTTAATCTCCAAGAGACACAAGTTAGCATTAACAACAAGTGCATGTGTCTTTTGTGATGATGGCGTCCAGACTGCCATTTCAAAAAAGGTATGCATATTTGTGGAGAAACCAAATGACTGTATGTATGTAGTTATGTATGTACAGTAACAAAAGCATACCTCCTTTATCACTTTTTTGTTATAATGCTGATATATTAATAACTCCTGAGTAAATTTATCTAAACAGAATAGCTAGCCACACCAGTAACTTTCAAGAATGTCCTATCACCTACAGTAAGAGGACAGTAAAGGAAAATTCTATTAAAAACTACTTCTGAATTAGTAGCAGTTCTAGCTTTAATGCTATTTAATATAATATCTAGAATAACTAATGCTTTTAAAGAGAGTTAAAATTAACCAGCTGTCCAAGGTAGCATCCAGCAAAGGAGAAACTGCTCTTTCTGAATACAAAGGGGTTCTGACATGGGCATTTGGAGTCTCTCCAAAATACTTCTCTAGGTCGAGCGTTTCATCTGTTTTGCTGACTGGAGAACTCAATACTGTTAGTCTTGTTCTAGCTCATGTTGGAGAGCTTGTAGGACAACAGGAATCAAGTCTGTTGCAGAGGTTGGTTAATAGCAAAGAACGTCATTCGCTGATGGAAATAGCAGCTGGCACCAAGCGTGACTAGTTCAGATTTGCTTTAGATTTGTTAGATGGGAGTATAGGCACATTCTCTGTGTATCCATTGCCGCTAACGTACATGTACAGATTTACTGTACATTACACATGTGCAGGCACAATACGTTTTCTGGATCATGGATGTCTGGATGTTGTATTGGAAAGAGACTGCAGCAGGACTAATATTTTTCCTTTCTACTGTTTATACCTTTGCAAATCATCAAATATATTTTGGGTTATTTTTCTTACTGATTTGAATCTCAATTATATTGTCAAAATTTGGTTCTGCAACAGTAAGAGCTAGGCACTTCCTAATGAAAGATAAAATTTGTGTCTCACTGTCCAGAGAGCAGTGATTTAAGAGAAATGCGAATACCAAAAGATTTGTGATGCAGTGCATAAGTTCTACCACATTTTTCTGCCCACGTTTATCCATAAATAGGCCATAAAAGAACTTGGAATGGATGGATGTTGACAACGATACTTAATAGAGAACATCTTTAGAATCTTTGGGTTGGTCTCCTGTAGCACGTTTTGGTCATTTCTGTTGTGCTTTTTAATAGCAGTGCATATGGGCAGAGTTCAATGGGGTTTTTTCCTTGCATGTAAATATAATGTACCTTGCTATTTCTCAAACTAATGTTGTTTTCAGGGTGCTTTTAAGCCCTCTGCTTTTTCCAAGCTTTTCCTATTTTACTCCTGTAAAGTAAGTTTTATAACTGTTTCTCCAGACTGAATGCTGTATTTGAAGTAGACACAGACCTTCAGAAGGATGTTCGGTTGAAAATTACAGCAGAAATGTCCTGGCCTTCCATACTTAGTTCACCACGCCAGCTCAGCTTCCCTCTTACCAATACAAACAGTTCATCAGTAAGTTATTTTGTTGATAGTATCATTTTGTAGGGACTGCATTTTAATAGCTATTTCTAATTACATTAATACTACTGTAAACTTGAAAAAATTGTGTTTCTGAATAGGAAGAAGAAATTTTTCTAGAAAATCCAGCTGACGTTCCTGTGTATGTTCAGTTTCTTCCTGTAGCTCTGTATTCGAACCCATCCACCTTTGTTGATAAAATGTTAGAACGGTAAGTATTGGTTTAGAGCACTTAGGGCATTCTTACTCTACAGCAAAATGCTTTTTACAAAAAATGCACGCAGTATTTGGCAGCTGTGTTGGAAGTTAGTGTTGGCCACTTCTAGAATTTGAACCATTAGGCCAGCTGAGAACTGAATCTAGGCTGATTGCCATTGAATGTATGTCTCTATTTTTTGCTAAGCTAAAATGATGTTTACATTTCTTCCCTAAATTGATGGGGGGGCGGGGATAAGAAAAATCAAATGATCCTTTCAGCTGCATATTGTTTGAGTGCTATCATAAGTTCTTGATTTGTACTAAAATCCATAAATGCAAGTATGTCGTTATCTTCCCTGATCTGGGGGGGAGAAAAAAAATTGCATGTCTGTTTCAGGTTTAATTTGAGTAAGCCATCTAATTTCCATATGAGGACTCTAGAGTTCCAGGTCTTCAGAAATTGCGTAAGTATTTCAATAAGTTCTATAGACTTCTAAATTTAGATAATTTAATGTTTTGATAGGAGTTCAGACGTACATGTCTTCAAGTTTAGGTATTAATATGTGTAAAAAACGTGATGCTTCTCTTGGATATTTTCAAGGAAATGGGAAAAGTAGTATTTCTTCAAATGTAACACTTAAAATGTCGCTTTTTCTGTATGCTTTTCATTCTCTACTGATACAGGATTCTTTTCTTCAGTGTAGTGGTTGCTAGTTCTAAAATTAGTAAAATACTGAGTTTTCCATTGCTTTGTTCTTAATTTTAAATGATTCAAGTTTTGTGGACAACCTTAAGTGCGCGTTTTTTTCTGTAGAGCATGCCACATCCTGAACACTTTCTTTTCTCTTCCAATATATACACCTTTTCCCCTCCATTTGCAGTTTCTTTTAGATTAGCAATTGGATGCTTGCACACTATCTAAAGGCAAACTTAGCAAAATACACTTTTCAATCGTTCTTCTGTTTTAAGTTTGCTTTTTCCCCTTTATATATTCTCAAAATTTTCCATTGTTAAAACATTTTTAGGGTGGAAAATGTTACATAATGGTTTAACGCTAATTTAAAATATACATTTAAGAATTTCTGAACTCTTTCTTCTACTGGAACTTTACAGATCCACATGGGTGTAGTTTAGCTCAGTTCTGTCTTATGTTCTTCTGCTTCTTAATAAACACAGATGGCTTACTAAGTGGGGAAATTCTTGTGCTATCAGACTTTTTGGTTTAAAAAAAAGACAGTGTATGTCCCTGGGTAGTACACTTCCTTATGACAAGACCAATATTCTAGCTAAAATAATACCTTTTCTATCAAATATATGTAAAAATTTCCCATTTTTAAAGTGCTACTTTGTTTTCCCCACTCTAAGGTCCAGCCACTACAGAGCACTGCAGGACTTACAAAGGGCCTGGCTCGTCATTCGGTTTTAAGCCTAATATTAAAACCTGGTGAGAGAAAGTCTGTCAAAGTAAAGTTCACTCCAGTTCTTAATAAAACCGTTTCATCATTAATTGTTATCAGGTATGATAGTTATTTCCAAAATGAGTGTGGTATTTTTTCTGATGTTTTTTATTTATATAGAAGATCATACTTGTGATCAGCTGTCAATAAGAAACTATTGCTTTTACAAGAATAACTGTAGAATCATATGTGTCTGGAGAAAGATTTAATTGAAATGCAATTGTGATATGTTTTGCAGTAGTTAAACTGTATTCAGTACATACTTTCTAATATAAATATATTGTTATGATAGAATCACAGAATAGTTTGAGTTGAAAGGGACCTTTAAAGGTCATCTAGTCCAACCCCCCCTGCAATGAGCAGGGACATCTTCAGCTAGACCAGGTTGCTCACAGCCCTGTCCAGCCTGGCCTTGCACACATACAGGGATGGGGCATCTACCACCTCTTTGGGCAACCTGTGCCAGTCTCTCACCACCCTCGTAGTGAAAGATTTCTTCCTTATATCTAGTCTGAATCTACCTTCTTTTAGTTTAAAATCATTACTCCTTGTTCTGTTGCTACTGGCAAAAAGTCTGTCTCCGTCTTTCTTATAAGCCCCCTTTAAGTTCTGAAATGCTGCGATAAGGTCTCCCCAGAGCCTTCTCTTCTCCAAGCTGAACAACCCCAATTCTCTCAGCCTCTCCTCACAGGAGAGGTGTTCCACCCCTTTAATCATTTTTGTGGCCCTCCTCTAGACCTGCTCCAACAGGTCCATGTCTTTCCTGTGCTGGGGACCCCAGAGCTGGACGCAGTACTCCAGGTGGGGTCCCACCAGAGCAGAGTAGAGGGGCAGAATCACCTCCCTCAGCCCACTGGCCACACTGCTTTTGATGCAGCCCAGGATACAGTTGGCTTGCTGGACTGCGAGGGCTCATTGTTAGCCCGTGTCCAGCTTTGCATCCACCAATACTTGGAGACTTGAATTCTTAAGTATATACTACACTATCTTGAAAGTAGGGCCTTTAGCTATAGATGCCATTTACAAGATCAAGCTCTGATGCAAGTTCAGTCTGTCTAGTAAAGAGCTCTGTTTCACTTTTGTATCAGGTGTGATACATTAATATGATGATGAAATATAAACTTTAACTAGTACTTCCCTGGTTTTTTGTTTGTATGTTATGTTGTAATTTCTTAAGTTTTTGTCTCGCAAATGCTATGTTTGAGACCCCACTATTTACTTCCATATTGTGGGGAATTATCTGTGGAACTGCTTATATTTCTGTCCTCCAGATTTGGGATATAACTTTATGAACTGTCGAGACGCTTGCAGGAGCAATAGACTGCATAATTCGTTTATGAATGTTTCCCTTTTTCCTTTGTACACAGGAATAATTTGACTGTAATAGATGCCATAATGGTACAAGGACAAGGAACGACTGAGAGCTTGAAGGTTGCAGGCAAACCTCCTGGTGCAGGAAGTTCTTTACGCTTTAAAATCACAGAAGCATTATTAAAAGACTGTTCAGAAAGTGAGTACTTCTTGAGATACTATGCTGAACAGAAAAGAAATTACATTTTACACGTACAACTTGAAATGCGTGGAATTATTTTTTTCCCCTGTTACTAGTGCTCCAGAAATTTCATTTCTTTAAATACGTTAAAATTGGTTCTTCATTTAGGCAGAAAATAGAATATTTTACCTCTCTCATTTTAATGTGAAAATTAGGAAAAATGAAACATTAGCCCTTCATCCACTAAAGTTCAAGATAGAGGTGATGAAAATCCTAGTAAACATACTAGGATAATCTCTACTTCCTAAATTTAAGTTAAATTGGATCACAGATGCAATTTTCTGCTTTTTTTTTTTTTTCCCTCACATCTTCAGAGTCTGTGTGCACGTAGCCAACAGGGGAAAAGGTAGGGTCTGTTCCTTGATGAAGATGAAATCCTAGCCAGGTTCTACTCTGGGGTCAGAGGTTTTCTGCTCTGTGGCCTCAGGCTTGCTCGTGAGCAGAGAGCGAGGAGTACCTGTATTACCAAAGGAACTGGTAAAAGAGGTTTAGTTGTATCTGGTATTAAAATTTGCTTTGTTATTTTGCAGATTTCCAGATGTATTTGTAAGGTGCCATGTTAATTGTTATCTGAGATTATTCCACTTTTTTTGAGGGACAAGTAAAAAAACTTCAAGTAAAGCTTAGTCATTACCTCTTACATGTTGCGGTTTAGAGATTTTTTTGCTAATAAGATATGTGTAGCTCAGCCATGGATTTTATTTTTAAGACACAAAAAATAAGCTTTAATTCTCTTCATGCCTGGACTTTTCACAGAATACCACAGCACCATGCAGTACATCAGAGAACTTTACAGCTTAGATGACTTTTTGTGAGGCAGCAGTGCTATTGGAGGTTTGGGGGTTTGTGGTTTTTCCCTGATAAGTTAGAGTGCTCTGGAATTGTACAAGTGCCCTACCTTGACAGTGATGAGAATCTGGCTTCGGAGACCTGTTTCTGCAGGTCAAGAAAAGATTTCCGTGGGCCTCGCGAGTCCCCTTTTCTGCTGTTGTACTGCCAGAACTCCCTTCTGCTGTAGAATATGAATATAGTGAAGGATATCTGTTTAGCATAACACTAACCACTTTCTGCTGTTTGTTTCTAGAAATGAAATACAAAGAACCGAATTTCACACTGAGAAGAACATTTAAAGTGGAAAATACGGGGCAGCTGCAGATTAATGTGAAAACTATGGAAATCAGTGGCTATACATGTGAAGGATATGGATTTAAAGTAGTTAACTGTCACGAGTTTGCACTAAGTGCCAATGCCTCTAAAGACATTGTCATATTGTAAGTGTTTTTTTCTTAAATCTAAACAGAGTATTACATAAGGAATTCTGTATACCTAATTCGGTTTTCTGTTGGTTAAATTCTGAGGTTTTTTACTTGAACTTTGAGTGTTTTGGAGGGGTTTTTTTATACAACTTAACCATGAAATTTTTCTCTCTTCTTGCAAACTCTATTTGATTTTTAAATAATTTCAAATTTTCATGACTGACTGTAGTACTACTTTTATTACTGTCCAGTATGTATAACTTACTGAGTTGAAATAGTGTTACTATATGGTTTTTATACATTTTCTTCATTTGGGTTGTGAATGCACATGAGATCTAGATTTACATATGTTTTTGCTGCATTGCAGTATGTAGAAAAGAGCCTTTACGCTAAGGATTATTATCATAATGCACAGCATTTTAGTCGTGAGTATTTTTTCTGTTGCCTTATGATAATGATTGCTTAATTCTGTCAATTTTTATTGTAAAAGATCTCTGCACTCTTAACACTGCTTGAATGTAAAATTAACTATTCAGAATATAATATCTAAAAAGTTGAGAAGGTGCGTTTGTCCTATAAAAGGATGTACGAGATATTGCAGGTGAAACCACTAATATTTCTGCAACAATCTTAGTTTGTGGTGAGACAGAAGCATAGTGGTGATGTTGAAAAGACATACTAGTTGTGGCTTAAGGGTGAAGTGTTTAAAAACTTCGTAGCTCACAACTATTGATAACAGGGGGATGCTATTGCTGAGCAGTGCTTACACAGAATCAAGGCCTTTTCTACTCCTCATCCCATGCCACCAGCGAGCAGGCTGGGGGTGCACAAGAAGGTGGGAGGGGACAGAGCCAGGACAGCTGACCTCATCTGACCAAAGGGATATTCCATGCCATATGACGTCATGCTCAGTAAATAAAGCTGGGGGAAGAAGGAGCGAGAGGGGGGTGTTTGTCTTCCCAGGTAACCGTTACGCCTGAGCCCTGCTTTCCTGGAGATGGCTGAACACCTGCCTGCCCATGGGAAGCAGGGAATGAATTCCTTGGTTTGCTTTGCTTGTGTGCACGGCTCTTGCTTTGCCTGTTAAACTCTTTTTGTCTTGACCCACAAGTTTTCTCACTTTTACTCTTCTGATTCTCTCCCCCATCCCACTGAGGAGGGAGTAAGCGAGTGGCTGCGTGGTGTTTAGTTGCTGGCTGGGGTTTAACCACAGCAGGTGTCTCGAGTAATTCAGTATCAGACCTGTTAAGCATAGGTGTTTATGTACTTAGTCAAACACAACTTGATGTATTTGAAAGGTACTCATAAGTATTTTTAGGCTAATTGCCTGGATGATTATTAGTCGTACTGCTAGGGCAATTTGTTACAAATGTTTGATTGGCAGTTATGGCAGTAATTGGTGTAGGGTTTTGGTTTTTTTTTTTAATTTATGAATAATATCAATTATCTCGAACTTCCGTGCTGTTCATATGAAAAGTTCTAATGTGCTTTACTTTGCTTACAGGTTTACACCTGATTTCACTGCTTCCAGAGTCATACGTGAATTAAAATTCATCACCACAGGAGGCTCTGAATTCATATTTATCTTGAATGCATCCCTTCCATATCACATGTTAGCAACGTGTGCAGAAGCGCTACCCAGGCCCAACTGGGAATTGGCACTGTACATAATCATCTCAGGAATAATGAGGTAGTGTGTGTATGTTTTTTCTTGTAGGTATAGATGCACGAACTGCTTGAATACAGGTTACAGAGAAGTATGTATGTATTCAGAACGTGCTGTAATTGGTGTAAAATAAAATGGAGTGAGGTGAAAAAGAAGAAAAAAATTAATAAATGCTACTGTGGATTGAGTGTGAAGAGAGTTTAAGGCTGAGGAGTACTGACTTTCTGCTCAAACTGAGGACAAAATGATGTATTTCTTGCTTGGGCCTATTTCCTTAAGTGAGATGCATACTCCTATTAACCCTTGTAATATGTAGTACTTCGATAACTAATTAAGCCAAATTTGAGTCAAATGAGGTATTAAAGCACTGCTAACCATGAATTCCTGTAGAAATTGAAGCATCCTTCTGGAGCATTGTGCTTTAGCGCGATATGAGGCAGTGACTGTAATGAGCTTAGCAGATAGATGCCTTGGATGAATTTAACTTTGCTGCCACTTGTGTGTGACAGACAGCTGGTGATACTAATAATGGGATTTCTGAGAACCTGAAGGGTATTGTTTGCAACACTGTGCGCTTGGAGGTTACGTAGTAGCATAATAATGCACTTTTTTGTCAGCAAACAGCCGTGTGTTAGCTGTGACTGGTTGAAATAGGAGTTGAAAATACCACTGCGTTTTGCTAGTCTAACCTCTACCCATCTTTATTTATTTGAAATCTGAGGTTATAAACAACATGTCCCTGCTCATCTCTTGGGTGTGAGACACTTTCCCCTACTGCCTTTATCCAGAGAAAACCCTTGCATAGAAACTTATCAGTAAAGTTGTTACTTATCGGTAACAACAAATGTCGTTTTCCTTTTTCATTAGTGTTAAGCTTATATCTTTAGTGTGAGATGGATTGCTGCTGTAGGTGCCTGTGATGAAAAAGCAGTCTTTCTGTGTGCTGTAAATCCAAAGCATTACCACAGATATGTAATGTTTCCTGCATTATTTTTTTTTCATGCTAAGATACTGGCTTTTTCATGTTGCTGTGTAAATGTTCACCTAAGCTATCTTTCCTTTTGGGAATTGATAAAAGTATTGAGAAGATAAAGTTACAGCCTGCTTCATTTTCTTTTTTGACTCTTCAGCACTTTGCTAAGTAATGCAGTGTTGCTTGGGAAACTGCATTTTCCTAAGTTACTTAGAAAATTTTGTTTCTATTGCATTACTTAGGAAAGTGCTGAGTTAGTACTTCAGTGGTTTGCTTCTGCATGTTTGCTAGAAATGTATCAGCTTAGTTTCTCTTTAGTTTATTGACAAAGTGAAAAATGCTTGTCAGCTTGTGAGTGTAGTTTGTGTGGAGAATTTTAGATGTGCTTGTTTGTTAATTAGACTTTACAAAACAATACAGAATAGTAATCCTTTCCCTCACTATGTCTTTTTCCTACAAGTACAAAACATCTTTCTTAGCAGCAAACTAGAGAAGAGTCCTAATGTAACCATTTCATAATACTCCAAAGATCCTGTGCGCAGACAGCCTCTGACTTTAAGGACACCATCACGTAGGGGTTTGCTCATTGCCACTAAAACAATACTTCCATATTGTTGCAAATCTATCCTGAATATCTAAGAATGAACAACTCTTACGAGTTTGTCTAGTTCATGTTTTTAATTTAATAAGGCGGTGTGAGTCACTATTGGTTTGGATTACCATATTTGAAGCTCCAAGTTTTGAAGTTCAACTTGATAGGATATGTCCAAATGCGACAAAGGAGTCAGTCCCTTTTATGAAGAACTTGCCAACTACGCATATGTGTGCTCCAGGATAAAACCGTGAGGGGAAAGAGGGATGTACCAAGATCATTCTTGGGTGTCTAGACTGTGTTACTCCTGGCTGCATGGTGTTCCTCACACTGATTTGCTTTGTAATTTAAATAACATGACCACTTTGGGCTAGTTATATTTTTAAAATAATATTAAAAACAAAACAAAAACAAACAAACAAAAAACCAACTACCACTGCTCCCACCACCACACCAAAACCAGAAAGTGCGGTTAAAAAGACCAAAAAACAAGACTTGTTCTGGTTTTTTGGGTTTTTTTTTTTTTTTTCATTTAAAAGCTGCTATTTGTTTATCAAAACACTAAAGTGGCTTACGTAGAGGGAGTAGAGTCCATACCCAGAGTGGCAGAGGAGAAGCTCTCAAGGTGACCTTTTGCTGCAGCCTCCCCTGTACAACCTGTGCGGAGCCCAGCATTGATACCGCAAGGGGAGTGCTGTGGGGCTGAGGGGGAGGAGTGCCAAAGCCCACCAAAACCCCGTGCACTCCATCCTGAGTTTGTGTAGCACCATGGTGGTTGATAGAGATGTGATGCTCTTGTTGGTATCAGTCTTGTGAAACGCTCAAATAGCATCATGAATTACAATTAACCAGTGAAAGATTATACCTTATTCCCTACATCCCCAAAGGAATGCCATTTTTGATGGCATGGGACCCGAGGCAAGCATTACTCCTTTGAATGAGAGTTTGTGTAAGCTTGTCTGAAAAATTCCCCTATTTCTTTAACTTTTCTGTTGTTTAACATCTTGGATGAAAATTATCTTTCCTACCTTCTGCTATCTGTTGATGCATCTAGAGTGCTTTTTAATCCCTGGGGTGGGGAAAAAAGCACTGATAACCAGCTATCACCAGCTGAGTTTGTCTCCAGAGTTGCTTGTAGTTTTGGCGACGGTTAAAACTTAAAAGGTATCTACTAGGCTAGATTCTTTTAGCTAAAATTAAGCAAGAGGTATCTCATCCTTTTTTGTGAATCGATGCTGGTTCTCATACATTTGGCTTAGGAAAAATGACAGTCAGAACTGGGGGGAGAACAGAAACTGAAGTTGCTAATTTAAAGTTCTTTTTTTGCATAAACTTTCTAGGGTAGTAGGCAAGGGAAGCTTTAGTCATCATCATTGTGTCTCCTCCCCCCAGAACTCCCACCTGTTAGAAGATGAAATCCCTAGCCCTGTGATGAAGGTCTCTGCAGTGGTTTTGTTGCTTCATTCAAAAATATAGTTCACTGCAGTGAGTTATGTAAGTGGAGAACTCCTAAACACAGGATTGCAGCAGATGCAGATAGTTGTAAAACTCCTTGAAGTAATGCTCTGAATATTGACTTCTCTGAGCAGCAGTACAGTTTTCGACAGAGAATTTAAAATGCTTTTAAAATGGAATTGCACCAACAAGCAGTGAGAGCTGCTGACAGCTTCATTGCCATTTTAATATTTTAATGATTTTTTTTCCCCCCTTTGGATTAATATTCTTCACAACTGCATGTCAGACTTGCACCTAACTTCCATTCTCAGTATGAGTGATGTATATATCATGCTAGACTTGCGTATTTTATGTTTCTGTCAGACAAAGTTGTGGTTTGGATGCAGTTTTCAGCTTTTCAGTGCAAGATACAAGCATTTTGTCCTGCGTGATTAGATTCATTAACCTTAAAATGCTTGAAACTAAGAAATACTTAGATGACTGCCTCTCTTCTCTGCAGTGTACTCTTTCTCTTGGTAATTGGAACAGCCTATCTAGAAGCTCAAGGAATATGGGAGCCATTTAGGAGACGCTTGTCCTTTGAGGCCTCGAACCCTCCCTTTGATATGGGGAGGCCACTTGATCTCAGGAGAATAGTTGGAATTTCATCTGATGGAAAGTAAGTATATGTTTGGGGGGGTTGTGGGACGTTTTCCCCTTTTTTCTTCTTCAGTTATAAGGCCAGTAAAAAGGTAATACTGCTCTTTAGAACAGGTGAATGAACAAAGATCCTCCCAGTTACTTATAAAAAGATGGTTTAGATAAAAAGATGAAGGTTTTTTGTGAGGAATACTCACCTTTGGGAAACAAAGAAAGGGGAAAAAAAACCATAAGCACCAAAACCAAACCCTGTTAAGTTTCCTGTTAATGTTCCTCGAAAATAAAAGGTATAGACTGCAGAAAAATTGCAGGCCAGAAGTTCCTACCTTTGGTGTTTTCAGTTAAAAAAAAAAAAATCTTCTCCTTTTAGCGTTCCCTCCAACATACATATTGACTGTCATTTTACTGGGTTTGTGTTCCTACGTACAGCGAGCAAGTGAACAGGAAGCGGGAAAGACTACTGACTTGTCAAGCAAGTTTTAGGCATTTTTGTTGGTGTTATGCCAAGAACAGTGTAGTTCAAGGATTCTTTCGGACACAGTGATTCTTTTATCATGTGGAAGAATGGAAACATTGCAGAGTATATTTAAACACTTGTTGTTCTTCCAGCTTGAATGCGCTTGGATCAGATTCTAATCACAGTTCATCCAGAGGGATCTACGGAGCAGGCGGTTCGTCTTCACGATCCAGTGCAGGGAATCATAAACAATGCAATGCAACAGCACACCTTCACAGCAATAGAAATGCACCTGATGTTGAAAACATCAAATCCAAAACCAGTTCAAGCATACCTAACAGGACTTCAGCACAAGCAGCTTCCATGCAGTCAGTGCCAAGAGCGGGCCCCTTTACCTTGGATTCAGGTGCCGCAGCTCAGACTCATGCCGCAGGCAAAAGAGCCAAGGGGACGAGGCAGAACCAGCAGCCGTCGCAGCAGCAGGCACCGGCTTTGGCAGAGCAGCCCCTCCAGCAGCCCCCAGCAGCCGGGCCCCAGCAGCAAGAGCAACAGACTGAAAGCGCTTTGCCACAGCTGCCGCTTCTCAGCCCGCCTCATGGCGAGTGTGCCAGCAGCAGAAGGCACAGCTCGGAGGATTCAGATCTCACAGGGCTCATAGAAACTATGGAAAAAGACTTTGACCACCCAGAATCCCCTTCCCCAGATGTGTTTACAGAGCAGCCCCCATCTCCACTAGCAAAAAACAAAGGTAATACAATTCTGCTTTTTTTAACAGGATGATTCATTATGTAAGCCACAGAACAAGATTTAATCAACTGTAAAGGTCATGTTTTTGCAGCGTGGAAAGTGATAGCTTCTCAGCTGTTCCCTGCCCTGCTGAATGTGCCTGTGTCTTGAACACTTCCTTTCTTCTATGGCAGTGAAGTTCTCTGTGCACTGCTAGGGTGTGATTCTTCCTGCGAAATTTTTGTAACGTTTTGATGAAAGCAAGTGTGAATATTCAGACATCTGACCCTCTGACGAAGAAAGATGCTTTTGGTTGCTACTCCTTTGCCTTTGGGTTAGCATCCATCCCTCCCACCTCCATCATTTTTACTGGGGGCTGGGGATTGAGGAAAGGAAAAGGAAGTTGTCCTAGTGTATTATGAAAACTGAGATGGGGAGAAGGAAGGCTGCGGGGTCGGGGAGAGATCTGGAAACCCCTGTGGTATCGTTTGGGAACGGAATTCTTCATGCCCGGACTTGCAGATGTAAAAAATCCTTGATGTCAGGTGGTCAGCAAGTTAATACATGGCACCTGTGTTTATAAGCTGTGTTCATTTTTGCATGAGGTTAGAGTTGAGTGTGAATTGTGCATGCATCTTTTCAATTGTCTAATGCTTGAAATAACAAATTTCATACATTAGATACATTCAGACTTTTAAAATTATATATCAGTTTTCCTTCTTATAAACACTTTGTTAGAGTAGAGCTTCTAATCATGTTTTTTGTATTAGCCATTTCACTTGTGTCCCAGAGTTATATAGTTACAAATTTAATCTTAATGTGTCTATTTCTAAATGATTCTTCACTTTTTTCTAACAACACTGTTGTACAGAAACTGTACTGATGCTGTGTTGCTTATTAGAGATAAATTTAAGAAGATGAAAGGTGGGAACGCATATAAACCGTGAAGCATCTGTATGATCACGCACCACCAAAGAGGAAAGCTTCACTCTATTAAGTAGTAATGAGCAGAAAGTTCTTAATTAGTTCAGAGTGGATGTGATGATGCATCTGGACTTTCAAAGTGGAGACCCTGAAGTGACGAGAGGGTTGGGATACTGCTGAAATATGCTACTTTATTTCTGGACTGTTTTGTTTTTAAGTTAGACAAGGGGCTATGGTTGGGGGAATTAAGATTAAGAGAATTATGACCAGTTTGTCCAGTATTCATTTCATAAAGGCTAAATGTCACTCCAGCAAGTGACAGGACTGTAGGTAGGTTTCATAGGTAGCATCTGTGTTAGCAAATAGTGCGGTATTGGAGCTCTGGAGAGCAAAATGGCTGGTAGTGAGCATGCAATGTCCTCACAGGATGTATTTGAGTGCACTTACAGTGGACCGACCCAGTCCACCTACTGAATGCCAGAAGGTGTTGGGAGCACTTCTGGAGCACATCTTCTATGTGTAGTTCAACCTAAAAAGAAACCATCTCCTGCGGTGGAGTACTGCTGTATGATGCAGCTGCTACACAGCATATGGGGTTCATTGAGTTTGGTGTCAAAAGCATATTATTGACCCAACTAACGTGGTGTACCAATGTTAACACTTTTTATACCTATAGCAGTTTTTAGCAGTCAACGTATTTGGAGCTTGTCTTAACAAATAGCTGCTTCTAAGTGTTGCTAGACCTTTGCATATTTTCAACTATATTTAAGTGCATTTTCTTGAGATGGGTGCTTTTATTGATTTGTTTATCAATTTCAAAAGCAATTGAAATGATGATAAAATACTTCGTTCTTAGTCACTTACATGAGTTCCATTTTATGGCACTATTTTCCCGTTTTGTAACTTTCTCCTGATTGCAAATTCATTCAGATAAATTCACATATTTCCTCCTGTTACAGTGGGCTGAATGTTTAAACATGCTCTGTATTGCAAAATATATTATGAATGTTGCATTTTGCAATCCAGATAGTTTTTTGACCTCTTCATCATCTTAGATCAATAAATCGTATTTATGCACGTAGACTTCTTTTTGGATGAGCTTTATAAAAAAACCCCCAACATTATCTGTAAACCATAACCTGACTTACAGAAGCTCAGCGCATCAAATAAAACTTGCCCATTTCCATTTGCCCTCTTTAAAAATGTATAACCATAGGGGAAGTTCCGTTATCTATCTGGATCTACATACAGACACTGATACTGTCTTCAGATAAATAGCTAGAGCTAGTCACAAACATTTGCAGTAGCAGCAGCTTCTGGACTAAAACTGTTTGTCATAGTATCCTGCACAGGATTCCCATCTTTATAGTCGTCTTTTTCAGCTTCGTAATACGCGGGTCCTATCAGACTGCTGTGGAGGCTACATTGATTTTTGTTAAACAGCTGCTTTACATTATATTTTTATGTCATGATAGAATTTTACATAGATTTTCTAATGATGAACGTTAAATGGTTTAGCAGTCCTGAATGTAGACTAAATTTGAAGCAAATCTTAGAACGAGGCATTCTGGGGCAAAACCACAATACCCCCAGTAAGCTGGAAGCTGACCTTTAGAAAACTTTCATACAAAGATCTACTTGTAGTTACACTTCACACTAAAAATAATACTTTTATCTCCAATATTATTGTTGTGCTTGATACTGAAAACATTAAGTCTGAAGAAAACAAGGTTTGAAGGCACTGCCTTTTGATATATATGTAGTATTTGCCAAAATACTGATGGCACATTTACGTTTTGGTACAAACTTTCCCTGAGGAACATTTTGCCAAATGAAATACGACAGCTGTCATTGTGCTTCCAGACTCAATTCTGACTTGAGCTGGTACAAATCCCAGAAGAAGCTGAATCCGCTTACTCAGCACAGGTTAATTGAGTCTTTACTGGAGTGAACTACTACGTCCATCCTGGAAGCTGTATGCAGGCACTGTGCGGCTTATAAATGAGAAAGCTTAGTCTGAAGGGCAGTATCTAAGAAAGATCTTATTGGTAAAGGCATATATTACATCTAATGAAAGACATAAGAATATTGTAAACTCTCTCATCCTGTACAAGAATAACAAGAGGCGATGGTAAGATAATGATGACTCTGCGCACACACGGTTTCTTTGTATTGATGCTTTCTTGATAACTTTTTTTACTCACCGGGAGCCTAATCCTACCTGTTTTACAAGCCAGGACCTTTGGCCCAATTTTGAAGGTTCTTAAACCTCTACATTTTGAACTTATACTATGCTACATTTTAGTTAGCCTGTAGAAATTGCGGGAAAAACATAATCAATTGTTCAAATAGCATTATTTATTTATATGTAGATGGCTTCAAGAAAATTGTTTAAAAATCTCCTGGAGCGTTTAACGCATTGTTTTCCCTACTTTGAGATGCAGTAACACTTTAATGTGTCAAGCCAAACTATTTTACATTCATCTTAGCCATACCTCTTAGAATACTACACTGAAAGAATAAAATATGTCAAGGGGAGGTGGTGTACTTAGGTGTGAGATTTCAGGTTTTGGGGGTCTGTTTTTTTTATGTCTTTGCTCGACAAATACTATTGGTGATTTTTCTTTTCCACTGTAGTCTTACTGCTGGGTTGTTGGTTTGTTTTTGTTTTTTTTTAACTGACAAGCACGCTAATAATTTCTGTTCTTCATTTGTTCAGATGATAAAGCTTGTACCAACTTCTGAAGTTCATGTTTAAATCTAGTCTTGCATGGTGAAACTGTCAAATTGGATTCTAAGTTGTTTAAAAGGAATGCCAGGAACAGAGCAGAGAAGAATTATAGGTAGCCAGGTGTCCACCGTCTACAGAGAGGCAATGGAGGTAGGGCTCAGAAGCATAAATGTGACGGTGGAGATCAGGGTTCTTCAGGTGTGATGCTATTGCTCACATTTGGTGTGAAGTGGCTGTAAATGGTTGGTGTATTGTAACAGATGACAAACTTGAGAGGCTTAATCATGTGGGTTAGCCTCTAAAATGAAGTCAGCTTAGCCCACCTCAGAGTACTGCTGCTGAGAATCTGAAGCATCCTTATCTCCCTAGGGAAAGCGAAAACGCTTCAGCGCAAGGCTAAGCCACAGAAGAAGCGGGAAGAAAAGGATAGAAGAGGGAAAGGAAAGCAACAGGAGGATGAACTGAAGGATTCCTTGGCAGATGATGACAGTTCTTCAACCACAACTGAAACTTCCAACCCAGATACAGAACCACTTCTCAAAGAGGTATGGCATTGCTTATAAAAGGAGGCTCCTGTGTAGCTGGTGGGTCACCTGTTAGAGCGGGAATACGGTCTCTTCCCCCCACCCCATCCCTAGCTTTCATATACTGTAATACTTAACAAAGGAAGAATGCTAATGAAAAAACATCTCTCCCAACACTTGCAACTTCTTCTCTAGAAAATCTGCTCCTCTGTGAGTGTGAACATGCTTGAATCATGTAGTCTCAGGACTGAAAGTGCCCGAGTGACTGTGGCTTGAATAAGCCACCAGTTGTCAGCAGCATTGTGGTAATTGTCTCTCCGCACGCTCCTAGCCTGTTCTCTTTGCAGAATATACCACAAAAGTATGGACACTAATTTTTTTCGATAATTAAGCTGTATGCTAAAACCGTGCATTTCCTAAGTTACAAAGGGTCAGTTCACTGTTGGTAACTTGTCATTTTACTCGTGTCTAACATACTTCTAGGTAATGAACTAAAGCTCTAACAATTTGTGTAGTGGTCAGGTTGTCATAAAGATTTGGTCCTAAAGCATGTGCTAGGGAACCAAACAAAGCAAAGGTAATCACAAAGAGAAGAAAACCAAGCCTAAATTTTGACATGTCTTAAATTTCAACTTTGGAAAAGATAGAGATTCTAGCTGGGGGAACAAAGAAAAGAAATCTATGTAATATATTTTAAAAATTACAGTTTAGTAAGTCTTTGAAAATCACCTTAATCGCCTTTGACTTTTCAGGATGACTATTTGACGGTATACTTGTATTCAGAAAGTCTTAAAAGCGTGGTTAAAAAAAATAATAAATTGAATGGGATAGTTGCTCATATTCTTTGCTTTGTTGAAGAGTGTTTTAGATGGCCTGGACCGCGTACAAAGATGCAGTATAGGTCTCAGTACAGAGCCAGCACCTTTTTAAAGGGGACTCAGAGGCTTCGGCCTGAGGAGCTGTGTATTTGCAAACATCAGATCTGCTTGAGGTTCATTAGTTTGCTAGATATTTCAATTTCTACTTCTCCAAATAGCAAAAAATAGATACCACATTTTATAGGTATAATCACTTAAAAGTAAAAAGGTGCCTTCTGTGCTGGAAAAATGCTCATGTATTCGAATAGCATTCTTTCCTCACCCCTATTTATACTATGGATGCAAGAGGGACTTTACTTTTCATGAATATTAACACGTTATTATAATGTCTTTTATAGGAACCTGAAAAACAAAAGGGAAAAGTTATACCAGAAAAACCTGAAAATGAAATAGTCCAAGTAAAACAGAAAAGTAAAAAACTGCTAACAAGTATCAAGAAAGAAATCCCTGTAGATGTGAAACCCAGGTAAGCATAACAAAGGCTTTTTAGTAGAGAAGGCATCGTGCCTGAAGGGAAGATGGATTGCTAAAAATCTGTATATTTCACTGTTGTTTCTGCCAGTCTGGCTAATGCCAACAGTAGATAGCTTTAAGCAGCTTCCACTTCCCTCCTGATATGAGGGAATAGATGAAGCTTGTAAATAATAAATTCCTGCATAAATGAGAACTAAATCCAATGAAGAAAATTAGGTTAAGCAATGTTAAGCTTTGTGTAACAGGTATCACATACACAAAATAGGGTTAATGTTTCTACAGGAGCTTCTGGTGGCAGCACAGTAAGCCGGCGCTAACATGAGTGCCTTTAGTTGCCCTTGGTGAAATTACAGCCTTTTTGTATCGTAGACTAAGATCAGAGTCTTGGATACCTTATTAAAGGAGGCTGCTGCTGCTGCCACCAGTCCTTTTCCCTTACTGGCAGGTGGTTGATTGCAGATGACAAAAGATGATGAAGAACCTTAATCTTCGTGTATCTAGTTCATTCTGAAATAGTACTCTGAAATTCTGAAATCAGATCAGTGTCCAAGTGCCAAAGAAGTAAACTTTATCAAGCTGAGGCGTGGTATATTGGCTTGTGTTTTCCCCATTGCTGTACTTAATAGGAGACTAACTGGGATTAGTAGTTAGTATAAATTAATTTTCTTCAAAATATTTCTGAAAACATTGCCTGGCAAAGTCTTCTCCTTATCTTACTTATTCTTACCATTATCTACTTTCCTTGATCATATAAATCACAAGTTCATTACATCTGACAGTGTTCAAAGGCCACAATGAGCTGGTTTGGAATTCTTCTGCAAGAAATGGGTAAAATATTGCTCCTCCCTAGAAAGTTTGAGAGACGTAATCAAATAGCTGGCGAAAAAGAAAAATATGTAGCCAAATAAATTTAGTGGTGGGTTTGAACAGTTTTATGCCATCAACTAAAAGATGATCGTGTACATTCAGGGCAATAGCATATCAGGAGCATGTGATCTAACAAGAGCGTAGGGGCAGAGTAGAAAAATGGCAGTTGCCATCTCTTGTTGCCTCTGTATAATCAAGCAGGTTTTATAATCCTGGAGCTCCAGAATGAAAGCTTCTCCTGGAAGGTGAGTGAGCCCTAATAATGTGTGGAGCAGTGTGGGCAGAAAATGAGCCAGAGCTAGGAAGGGTGGAGTTGCATATGGGACAAATACAAAACTCTGCTTATGAATAGCTTTGAAGATGAGCACAAGGTTGACAAGATGAGCACAAGAAAGCCGCAGGAGACCAGGCTTCTGTAAAACTGTATGGCACATAATCTCTTCTTCTGCACTTCAGAGAGCTTAAAAATAAATGGATCTCTCTTTTCATTTAGTTCCTTGGAATTGTCTTATACTCCCCCACTGGAAAACAAGCAGCGCAAAACCTTTCCATCCAAGATACCTACACAGCACCTTTTGACGAACGGGTCTAAATCAAGAAACCTCCCCAAAACAAGAGGTAGTGTGAGGTTCTTTTTATAAATACCTTTGGGAGTTTTACTTGGTTTGTTTGTAACCCCTCTTGAGTGCTTGAAATTAAGTCTGCTGTGAGAAGGGAACTGTTCAGTTTACTATCCATGGACTTGCTTTTCTTCTTTTGTTTTAATAGGTCCAAGCAGTAAGTTAATAGAGAGCAGGCCATCAGTGTTAGCAAAATTTCTCCCCAGTGGTTCTGGACAGGAGCTAGGAAACACCAGTAGCTCAGAAGGTGAAAAGGATTCTCCACCACCAGAGTGGGACTCCGTGCCTCTTCACAAAGCTGGCAGCTGTAAGTAATCGCTAGAGGGTGACAGAATTAGCCTTCTGCAATGAACATCCGTAGGTAGGCTTGGTCTGCTTATAGATCTTCCTATCTTTTTTTTCACTGCATTGTTGCGCTCCCATTTTCTGCTGTGGGCCTCATTGACAGCATCTGGTACAATTTGGGAGATTTGAAAACCGTGTGGGCAAAACATGGGCCATTCTGCAGTTCTTCAGTGCTGGACAGGATTCAGAAGCTGCTGGGGAGATTGAGAAAATGAGAATTACAACTCAAAAGCAAAATGTATTTTCTACAGAGGACGGGGTTTTGCTTGGTCAAGTCTGCTGCGGCCAAAGTTGAAACTAATTACATGATTTGTCCTTGAGAGGGAACACTGAAAAAGTCTTAATGCAGCAGTTAGTGTGGGGCACTGCTAAAAGCTTTTTGGTTGCGTTCTAAGTCCCTTGTGCGGGAACCAAATCACCTTCCTCGTGGTTGCATGCGAACATAAAGTCATCTCTCTCCACAGCACTCAGTTAGAAAGGTTCTTTCTTCCGTACGAGTCAGTTTATCTTGGTGCTTTTGTTGCAACACAATCTCTCTGAAAATAGGTAGTAAACCTGAGTAATGATAGGTGACTATAGGGAAGGAGCTACTTCTGCGATCACTGGGAATAGCCTTTCTCATTCCTCAATCTGAACAGAAAGGATAGCAGGAGTTGGAGAAGCTTTGTTTTTTTTAAAGTAAATACTACAGTAAAGTGTTTTGTCTTTCTCTTTATAGCTACGGACAACCTCTATAAACTCTCTCTACAAACCCTGAACGCAGATGCTTTCCTGAAACAGCGACAGCCCTCGCCGACACCTGCCTCTCCATCTCCTCCTCCTCCTCCCACATCTTTAGCTTTTGGGTCACGAGGAGGCACTTACAGCAGCATTGTGAACAGCAGCTGCAGCAAGTGAGTCCAAATCTGCACCTCCTACTGATTTCCCAAGCACAGAACACTTGTGGAACCCGTGTGCTTCATATGGTGTATCTCCCTTTTCACAGACCTATTTCCTCTTCCCGTGGAAACTGCTTTTTTGCAGATATTACCATATTGTACCATTCTATTTATATTTTTCTGGGGTTTCTTATGACTTGGTAGATTGGAAAAATGCACAATTACATGAACTGTTGAGCTGTTGTTAATATTTTCATGAATGCTAGCTGAAATTGCTGCTTTTTTAATCAAACTGCTCAAGTCCAAAACCTCACTCTTTTTCCTTTTTTTTTCTCTCTTTTTTACCTTGAAGTGAAACGAAAAGCAAACAGCCTAATGGTACCAAACATAAGCTGGCAAAGGCAGCTTCTCTTCCAGGCAGGAATGGTAACCCTACTTTTGCTGCTGTAGCTGCAGGTTATGACAAGAGCCCAGGTACCTGAGAACCAGTTTGAGTTCTAAATATTTCTGAATACTTCCTGAATATTCTGTTGGTTTTTTATTTTACTCATTTTATATATTATATATTCTTGCAGGTGGCAGTGGTTTACCAAAGGTTTCTCCAAGCAAGACAGATGTTTCCAGCAATATCAGCATTTCCCACACAGTTGTTGACAGTGATGGCTCTGACAGGTAATTTTTATATTCTCTAGGCAAATACCTAGACCCCTAGAAAACAAGATTGTAAGCTGTTAATGGCATTTTGAAGGTAGTGACAGAATTCTTTTTGGTTCCTTTTTTTTTTAACCTGTTTTTTATACGGAGCATCTCTCACCTTGTAAAAAAAGTTTAGAACTTATGAGCGACTCAAGAGTAGAAAGCAGGATGTTCTGGATGTGATGGGGACTTCTCCCCCTCATTCCCAGTAACTCAACAATCTTGTGTTCCCCGGGTGTCCAATAAGAAACCAGCTTCACTCTTTCAGTATTGGGGAGTGTCAACCAAGGTCATTTGAAATAGTTTACAGGCAGAATCTCTTGCTGTACAGCAGTACCTGCCAGTTTTAACACTGAGACCAGAACTATCACTGGGCTTTGCGTTATGAGTAAGAGCAGAATAGAGCTGCGCTCAGTCATGTTCCCCAAGACGCGCTGTGTTTTTCTGACATATTTTGGCAGTGCACGTCTCTCTTGGTTGTAAAAAGCAGTGAGTGTCTGGTAACCTTTCTGGAATAGGAAAGAGACTTCAAGTTTCAATACGCAAAGGAATTGCTTTTCTGAGCAAAGTTTGTGGGTGGGGTTTTGGTTTGTTTTTGTAAATGTTTATCACTGGTTCCAGTTAACTCATCTGTAGTTTCAAGAAGTTTGCCCACAAGCTGGAGTGTAAGCATTTGTATCCCTTCTGAGTGGTTCTAAATTTTATCTGCTTGTCAAAAAAAGTGCACTATGGCTTAGACCCTATAAGTTTTCTGAAAAACTGATCAAAAGAGCTACTCTCAGGTTTGTGTTGGAGCTCAGTCTACAAATGGAAGAGCATTATGTCTATAGCAGTGTGTTACTCCAAGGTGGTTATATACACAGGAAAATGGTATTTCACTGAAATCTTTTGTTAAAACAAAAATAAGCTGATTTCCTAACTCTTGGTCACCATTAAATATATATATCGTTAAATATAAACACACACATTTGTAACTATACATTTGTATATAGATCAGTAAGTTAATATTGTCGATTGTACTGTGTTAACGAGTTGTATATTATTTTCCCATTACTCCATGATATTTAGTTCTGGTTTGTGGAGTCCTATCAGCAATCCCAGCAGTCCCGACTTCACGCCTCTAAACTCATTCTCTGCATTTGGACATTCTTTTAACTTGACTGGAGGTGAGTTTTTGTTTTCAAATATTATCTGTATTCAAATGCAGGTAAAGAAATGGTGTGTTTCCATTCCACTGGTTTAAGTACAGACAGTGTTCCAGTCCCTCCCCCCAAAAAGGATGACTACGTAGGAAAGTGTGTTAAAAATGTGGTGGTGTATTCTGTGTTTCAGCCCAGAGAGTTAGTGGAAACTCTTTAGAGTGTTTGTTGGGCTGGAAGTACTTGTTCTTGAAGGTTCTTCATTTCAGAAAAATTTCTTGATACTTGTTTTTATCTTAGTCTTCCTGCCCTCCGTCCCTCCCCCTGAAGCTTTACTGTAGGTCTCAGAAATGTGCCACTGGGCCTGTGGTTTCCTGAGCACTTGATGCCTGCATAAAACCATTGCTGTATAAATGAGACAATGGCCCATCCCTTGTGTTGCTTTCCTCTTGTATTTTCCTCTAGCGTTTCTATAGCTGCACGATGACCTGATGCATACTTAAACCAGCCATTAATTTCTGTATTTAAGTATTTAGGTAAACTTTCCATAAGTGGCTTGAGATGGCCTTGATGCAGGCAGACTATATTGTAGGGCATGGATGCTCTGCATGCTTACTGTAGATTTGTATCCCGTGTTTGGGGATGCATGGTGTGGTATTTTTTAAGGTGCCTGCAAAAGGTGATAAGCAAAGCAAACTTCATATGTGGCATTGCAAAATGGATTGTACGTCTGCTGAAAAAATGCTGTCTTACTGAAAAGGTTGTATTTCTACTGAAAAATGCTGGGGGTGTGCAATCAATAGCAGCTGCTGCTGTGGGGTTCCTCATCAGCAACACTTGGCACCAGCAGCTCGGAGGGATGGCAGTAAGATGCCTGGGATCAGTTCTGTGTGCAGGGACCAGCAAACCACGACTGCTGTTGCTGCCCTCTCCTCTAGCAGAGATGTGGGTCTGGGCTGGGGCACAGCCAGTGCTGCCTCCCGTACCAGGAGTTACCTGGGAAGGGAGTGCTGCAAGGCAAATGAGCGCTGTGATTACAAGAGGCTCCTTCAGCCGGGTTGCTTACTCCACCTGCAGTTAACTTGTTATGAGGAACTGCCGGGACTTGCAGTATTGCTGTGCTTCTGCCTGGTTCCCCAACTGTTTGCTTTCAGGTAGATAAATCCCAGGAACCAAACAACTCCCATGGGTTGATACTGAATTATACACAGTAAGCGCGTAACTTTTTTCCCTACTACAACCATGATTCTAACTTTGTAGCCACTGTCTGATGTAGGGCACTTGAGATGTAATCTGTATTACTGTGTGACCTTTTCTAATCTCAGTTCTTGCACTGCAGCAGGACCTGCTAGAGAAACATGGGAAATTACTATGAAGAGTATTAGTCTGCTGTGGTTCTTGGAACAAGAGGAAGAGTAATGTACTCAGTTTTATTTCCTTTTATTTTCAGAGGTTTTTAGCAAACTTGGTTTAGCTCGATCGGCTTATGGGCAGGATGTTCAGAGAAACTGGAGTGAATTCAATAATGTTCCATCATCCATCTGGGATCCTTCAGCTACAGATTCTGTACCCTCCTGGCCAACAAGCTCGAGTTCCCCAACTCATACAACTGCAGTAAGTACTCACTCCAAATACAGTGTGTTATTACTGTTACCAACCTGTTCTGTATCTGCCATCTAATTTCACTTAGACGATTTTTAAATTTGGGTGAAAAATACCAACTGAAGAATAAAGGAAAAGGGAAGCTGTATGTGTTCATCTTTCTGTGTAGTTAAGCGGAAATGACTGTTGGACAAAGAGTGATTAGTCCACTCACTTGCAGATGATGAATCCATGTAAATTGCTTCATGTAAAAATACTTCTCACAAGAGCATCTTGCAGCACTTACAAAAGTGTGTTCCATTTCCACGTGCTTCGGGATTGTGGAAAGAGCCATTCTGTTCCTGTGCCATGGCTGGACACTGCCTCTGTCACTTCCAGTTTGATAGACAGTTTCAAAGTAGTCAACATGATAACTTTCAGGTTTTGATTCTGCTTCCTGAGTCCAGTGTTGCACCTACTTGTGAATTAACAAAAGGTCAAAAAAAACCTATCTAAAAGTAAAAAAAATCAAATGTATTATTTTCAGCTTAGGGAAAAAAAACACTAAAGACTGAGCATAAGTTGAAGCCTTTAAACAGACAACTAATTTTGATGGAGATCTTGAATATAGCCAAAGAAGAAGAAAAAAACCCCAACTTTTTACACAGATTGTAGCACTCTGCTCTCATCCTTGTGCCTCTCTATCTGTCAGAATAAAACTTACACCGCAACAGCTGTCTTCAGTGCCAGCTGAAATCATTCTTCATCTTGTCTTCTGAAAATGCTTTTGTAGTGAGTAAGAGGCAGTGTTTACTTCACCTGGTAGCAGTTCAGATGGAGTGGGGGGAAGACGAAGGGCAGAGGAAGCCGAAGAAGGTCACACAGCTTCTTATAGACACACACTCACTGATCCCACCCTTGTGATGCGGTTACAACTGTAGCTGTAAGGCTACTAAAACTATGTAAGGAGAGATTTTTTGCCTTTTCGTCACATGGAGGGAAGATTTCTCAGCATTTGATAGAAGGAAGGGCTGAGGACAACCAGAACAATCTCTCTAGCTCCTAACCCGTTTCCTGGCCACTTCTGAAAAATACCTGTAAGTGTGCTTCAGGAAGCATTGAGATGGAAGCCAAGACAAATAGAAGAATGACAGTCTCTCCCTTTAAATACTTTGATTTGGGGGGTAAGCATTTTAGGAGTTTATTCAAGGAGAAGATCACTTAATAAGCAAGAAGCAACAAACAGATTGAAATGTTCAAAGCCTTTTTAATGATAGTGATTTTTTTCAAGTGCTTATGGTGAGCCAGAACAGGAAAACTTGGCTATTCTTGCCACTGAACCTCCTTGCTCTAAGTGCTAGATAAGAGAGCAGGTACCAGGCCAGGACCCTGTCCTCTTCTCCTTTCTGGCACAAAAGGCAAAGCCGTTCTTTCAAACACCACTTAGATAGTGGCTTCCATGTTACCCTGACGTTTCTGGGGAGTTGATTTTGATCATCCTCCTTCCTTATTCCTCTTGCTTTCCCTTTTTATGCATAACTCTGCTTCTGTCCTAAATCAAACTTGACTTCTGGGTCCTATCTGCCCTCAGGCCTTGCTGCATTGCTGGGACTTCTTTCTAACCACAGTCCCTTATTCCTGTTTCCTCCATTTCCCAGTGTGTAGTTCTGTCTGACAGCCACTTTGTACCTCCCCCACCAGCCTTGAAAGGGAGTAGCAGTCTACTCCAAGGTATTTTTTCTCTGCCACTCCTTTCCTGGTTACTTCTACTTTATCAGCAATTGCCTTTCTATCAGGCTCTTCCAAACACTTTTGGGACACGTAGGAATAGTTCCTGGCTCTTGCCCACAGCAGGAAATGGGGTGGACTTTTAGTCTGCTAGGGTTGGTGTCTGAGCAGCAGCATGAGTGTTTGCTGCTGTAGGCTTAGTAGTCTAATGCTTGTGTAGCTTAAATATAACCATTTAGTTATATAACAGTAATAAACTGTGACCCTAGTTTGGCTCAACTTCAGTGACATTGGAGAGTACTAATAACGTTGGCCCAGTTAACCCCTGAGTACGCTTAAAACTCCTGTCCAACCCTCCGTGTCAGATTCTATGAGGACCCTTTGGTAATGTGTAGTGTCTGACCACTTTCAGGTATGATTAGACTGAGCAGATCTTCATTTCAGGGCAGAAAATAAAAGCCTGAAATGAAGACATTTTCAGAGTCCACCTTGTTTACTATTCGAAAGGGATTTTTATGTTAATCTTCAGATGCAGAGTACAGTGATACTGGTTAACCTTTAGTGTGCATTGTCTGAGGGCTGAGATCTTGGGAAGGGATGCCCTATCTGTACCCACTAAATCCAAACATAAGGATGTTTGTACCTTACAGCACTTACTCAACAAGTCCACTGCCTTTTGGATGTATCAAGTTTACTGTATATTTGCAAATTGACTTTACAGCATATGTACATTAAATCTGTTGGCGCTGAGGTATGTAGCGCGTTAAGCCTACATGTAGCAGGTTCTGTGCTAATATTAGCATGAAAGTTATGCTAACCTTTCTCATCTCCATCTCTGGCTGCTTCCAGGTATCACTTTCCACCACACCATGGGTTAGATTCTTCTGCCTGTTGCTTGCTACTGTTTGGGCTTTGATAAAAGAGTTGACAAAACCTGGGCCTTGTTCCTTTCTGCATGTGTTCTCTAGGCTTGCTGTACCTGTCCTATTCATCCCAAATGCGTTTGTGACGTGTTGCAGCACACCTGCATCTGCACCATAACCATTTGTCAGAGACTTCCAAATGTCTTGAACCAGGAGAGAGTTACTGGAATTCCATGACAAATGGCCAGTTCTCCAATCCCCTCTCATCTGGAGAGCTTTTGGATGGGGAAGAAAATATACTGGGAATATGGGGAGGTACAGTGGGGCTGAACACAGGTAGGTTCATCCAAAATGTACAATTTATAACAGGTATGTCTGAATACAAGGAGATGAGTTTGCAAACATCCAAAAAAGGATCAAGGAGTAGACTTCGCTGCTACCTTCCATTACAACTTGAATTTTTTTGCTTTTTTCAAGACATGAACCATGTTTATTTACCTCATTCTAACTAGTTTAATTAAGCTTGAGCTTTTTGGCCCTTGTGTGTTAAAGCTTGAATACTAGTAGTGCTTAAACTGGTAATGGTGTAGGGATGTATAAGCTCAAACGAAAACATCTTGAAAGCCTGTAATGTAATAGCACTCTGCAGCCCATTCAGTTACCAGACAGGTTTGGTGACCGTTCGTAGTGTGGTTCCTCTGCACAAGGTCTAGTAAAGGGAGTTCAAAACTGCATGTTGCAGTGAGGACAGAAGGGGTTCCACAGCAGGCTTGCCGCTTCTTAGATACTTTTCTTTCAGGGGGGGCTGTAAACAAGGTGAAAATAGAGGTTACCGAACTGCTACTTACCTGGCTCTGTCTTTACTGCAGTCGATCCTTGGCAACCCAAGTGGCCTGTGGTCCACCACTCCATTCAGCAGTTCCATTTGGTCAAGTAATCTCAACAGTGGCCTTCCCTTCACCACTCCAACAAATGCATTGTCAGGCATTGATCTCATGGGTAGCGAAAACTCCTCCGCTGCTCCTTCTCCGCCCGCTGCTGCCACCGTTGCCAATCCTGCTG
>NW_009647874.1:5100527-5108097 GCF_000708025.1 Charadrius vociferus | reverse complement strand
CCTGCTGAAGAAATGGGACAGACCTACAATCCTTGGAGAATTTGGAGCCCAACAATTGGAAGAAGAAGTTCAGATCCTTGGTCTAATTCACACTATCCACATGAAAACTGAAGTTAAGCAAAAGGAAAGAACTCTTATCTGGGTCATGATACAGTTCTGAATATAAATTTTTGAAACATCATTTTCAGGCTGTTGCTGGTCATTGCTTCCCCCCCTCCCTGCCAGTCATGCTTTCATCACTTGTTCCTTTTTAAAGTCTGTCCTGCAATATGGTAGTGTGAGATTGCAGATAAGCTTGAAAGAGTCTGGGTGTGGTCACAAATCCCAACTGCAGCTGAAGCCTGTAAATCTGAACAATTTCACTGGTTTCATATTTTACCATCTGCCATCTTTATTTGGGAAACAATTTGAACTATAAAACGGTCCTGGTATGCAATACTTTCATGAAAAAGTACCGGTTTGGGTTTTTAAAATTTTTTTCCAGTATTATCCTCCAAGTTCTAATTTAAAATCAAAAGGCACTTTGTGCTAAAATGCAGAGTATTTTTTTAAAATAAGGCTGTCTTTGTTAACACAGGTTCTAAGAATGTAAAAAAAAAAAAAAAAAAACAACGAAAAAAACAAAACCAACACAAAACCTTAAGAGCAAAATGGCTGAATGTAAGAGCATTCTGTTGAGACTGTAATACACTTTCTGTGCTGTTTGTACATTTGTAAACCTGAATGCATTTTTAAGTTGAACTGAAATGCACGCAGCCAAGACTTGTGGAAGAAACAAGATACCTTGTGCATTTCTTACGGATACAACTTTGGGTTGTACTTTAAAATAAATACTGCTTTTTTCAAGATCTGTCTGCTCTAATTCTGTTCTGGTATTTTCTAAACTTGTGCATGCATGCATCCACTTGGCCGTGATAGCCTTCAGGCCAAAATCTACTGAGCGCAGGGCTTATTTTAACAGAAACTTCACTGCAGATAAAACCTGGCTTCTCAACAGTGTGGGCTTGTATAGCAGTGGAGAATTAGAAATTGTTTTCAGGGTTACACAGTGCCACCCACTTGAAAATTTGCTGGATAGCAAAAATGCTGGAAAAATGTCTACACTGTTTAAGTCTCCAAGTATTGGGCACAGTAGCAGCTGCTGCTGTTTATGCTACGCCCGTACCTTTGTAACACTGTTCTTGTAGAAGTCTGAACAAGAACTTTACTATTTTTAGATATGATTTATCTGTCCCTTTAAGGTGCCTGTTTCCCTTCATTAATAGTAAGGCAAGCCCCAGTGACTACATATATTCATCTGAGCTAAAGCCAGGTAAAAATAAACCCTTCCATTACAAGAAGGCATTAACAGACACTAGCAACATAAATTTACTTATGACTCAGTGGCACTGCTTAAAAATTACAGCAGCAGATTTTTATCAGAATCCATCCTTTAAGAGAGTAAGAACTCTATATTTTAGTTAAAACCTTTATACTACAAGGGATATTATATGCAGTAAAATGAGGGTTAAATAAGTAATTGGAGCACTTTTCCAGCTTGCATTAGGTAAACAAAATCTCTACAACTGTCAGATTGCTGTCTTCTTGCTGCCACCAGCAGAAGCTTGAAGATGTAGATCTCCAAAATAGGAACCTGCTGGAACTCCTTTGTTCTTAAAATTTGGGTATTTCTAGAACCATGCAAGGTCATGAAATGTTCAACTTGGATTTGTATGCAATTTCCTTCTGAGTAACTAGGCAAACAAGTCTCTTGCTGCATGCACAATAAGGAATAAGTAGTTGTACTGACATGCCAAGGCCTGCTTCTCTGTAAATGGAACTTGGGAAGATAACTAGCAGTAACTTCAAGGCGAAAGGAGCTGCTTAAGGTAATCTGCTGGGAAAAAGAGGTGGCATGTGTTTATATTAGAATTTATTCCACGGAGGATAGAAGCAGAAATGAATTCTGAGATACTAATAGTCCTCTGTGGTTTAAGCAGTTGTGAGGACAAGAAAAAATTTCTGCTTTAAAAACATTTCCCTTTGACCAAGACAAAGCAATGCACAAGTAATTTAGACTTTTTTTCCCCAAAAAATGTGAGCCATTCCCTTGTAGTAATGCAAATAATCTCTGCCGCCTTTAGAACATTCTCAGTTCTTGCTTTTGAAGAGTTTCCTCTTGAGCACCAATTAAATATTACTTAAGTTCCAAGGGTGAAACAACCTGAACTATTAAGATCTTTGACAACCAGTTTTCAATTTCCTAAGAGAGGGAAAAGCATGTCCTTCTCCCCAAATTTATACGGAAAATGTCTTAGGGGTAAAGACTTCCTGCTTCTGAGTGTCATATCTTCCTCTTCTTTTGGAGAGCACCTTCACTCTGTTCTGCCTAGTTTAAAGAAAGCAAAAGAGCTGCCTTAAAAAGCATTCCTAATTATAGTTGACAGAATTTAGGTGAAATAAAATCTGGGCAAAAGTTAGGTATTTCTAAAGAAACCTTTGTATGGTAAGTAAATGTACAACACGGGTTTTGCTGCCTTCTCCCTGAGGTGTCTACCTGCTAGTTTTCATGGTACAGTCACTCTTTACATGCATTGAAAACACTTCTAAATTGCTAAAAACGGGAGGGAGTGATGACCCAGAAGCATCCACAGACATCACAGAATAATAGAGAGGACAGGCTTCTTACAATGAGATAAAAGAAAACAAGGTTTTGGCAAAGCACATGTAAAGTCTTACATAACAATCTAGATGGGGTTGAAAATGTTGCAGCCTACTGGAAGGACAACACGGGGAAAAGTAAAGTCAAAAGCTCAGAAGCAAGGGTGGACTGTGTTTTCAAAAGTGGAATGAACAAGACTGAAGCTCAGACCACAAGGGAAGTTCCATCTCAAGTATAAAGATCAGAGGAAAAACAGCTTAAAGTGCTTGGAAGATAGGCTGTCCTAGAAACCAGGGATCTCGCAGCCCTTCTGAGAATTTAAAATGTTTCTTCAGAGTAGCATCAGGGCTAAACTATCATGAGTCAGCTCTTTTCTTCCGGACCTGGAAGCTACTGGGAATACAAAGTTCCCAGCAAGGAAGAGAAACAATTACTGTTAATTTTGGTAATGATTCTGGTGCTCCTAAAGGGCAGTTCTATTCTGCCAGCTCTAATAAATAGACTTTAAAAGCCTGAAAAGCTTCTGGCCTGTTATTAAAATCAGAAAGCCCAAAGTAGATAAGTATGGTCCTAACGTGAAATTGGTTTAATTAGCACAAGCTCTATTTCAAAAAGATTTTGAAAGGCATTAGAGATTTTGTTAACGTGTAAGACCGTATCAGAACAGGGTATAACATTACAGTCAAAGCACAGTTAGCGTTTGTTTCACAGATACGGACACTTGGAAGGAACCAGCACACCAGTGAACAGGTCTGGGCCCAGCCCTGACCACGGCTCTGTCAGCAGCAGTATGTACTGTAGCTTGGCCGCTGCCCTGAGAGAGAAATGCCAAACTGGGAAAACTCTAGGATGATGTAGGATGCAGAATGTGATTCTCAGCACTGGTGCATCACAGCCAAATTGTGTTTAAGTTGTCCACTGACAATAAACTGTCTGCCCGACCCAATGAGGGGTAAAATTAAGAGTGCACAAGTGTTTTACCTTCATGGGGGGTAAGAAGCTGTCTTTCACTGAAGCTACTTCACCTGGAGTGCTGTTTGGCACTAAATATAGCTTTGACTGTGCCTTGACTGTTTTCCCAACCTGTAATTACGAGCAAGTTTTCTCAGTTTCAGTGTTTCGGCCTCATGAAGCAATGCCGACTGCAGCTCACAGTGAGTCAGTTCATTAGAAGAGAGCCACAGGCTGGGATTGGAAATAACCCAGCTTCTACTGTATCGTTGCTGCAGGTGGAAGAACATTCAGTCACTTCATTTTAAACAGGTTCTGCTTCAAAACTGAGTCTTTTGCCCAGTGCCTGTTTTCATCTAACACTAGTCAAGGATGGCCTTTATCTTCAACAGGTTCTTTAGTCACATAAATACTAAAGCAGTCTTCGGGATAACTGGATTGGCCCTCTGAACACGACTGCTAACCATACTTACTACCAATAGTTTGCTACTTAGATGCTGTGTGATCCAGCAGCAAGTGGAGTTTTTCTATATAGAGAGCAAAGAGATCAACCAGAAAGCAAAGCCACAAGCATCTGCAGGAGCCAGAGAAAATACAATGAAGCACTAGTCTAAACTCTAGGGAACTAATAAAAACTGAGAGTCTTCAGAAGCAATGACATTCCTAATATCCCTATATTTGCTGGAACATGAGGACTGTCCTGAACAAAACTTTTTTTTTTGAGCAGAACTGTGTAAAGGTAGCTGCTCAGATCCAAAAACATCAGTTGACCTTAACAGCAGGTTCCATTGTACCAAAAGAAATGCAGAAAGTGAAAGGAAGTGTCAAGAAAGATTTTAAGGCCGCTTCCTAAGGAAACCCCCTTGAGATGCTTTTGTCAAGCTAGGATCACCAAATAGTGGTCCTTCAGGAAGGACCCTGTATCCAAGGCCTGGCTCCACTCTCTATCTACTGTGAAGCAAATGTTTGAGTCAGAGTGCCGTTAATACTGGATACTATGGGATCTTCAGGAGGTACACTCAGTCTCTCCTGAAGTTTTACAAGATAACGCTCAAGTAGTCCTTGAGTGGCAGTGGGAAGTGAGTGGGACATTCTAAGCACTGCAATAATAGGATTCACATGGGATTCATGCTAGACAGTACTTACAAGAGGTGAAGCAAATCGACTGTCCTGGAGTCCAAGATGGATTCTCTTGCAAGTTGTGAAAAATCACAGTTCCTTTACTTGCCCTAAATAAGACACAGAATTCACAGAATCACAGAATGGTTAGGGTTGGAAGGGACCTTTGGAGATCATCTAGTCCAACCCCCCTGCCAGAGCAGGGTCACCTACAGCACGTTACACAGGACAGCGTCCAGGCGGGTTTTGAATGTCTCCAGAGTGGGAGACTCCACCATCTCTCTGGGCAGCCTGTGCCAGTGCTCCACTACCCTCAAAGTAAAGAAGTTCCTTCTCATGTTAAGATGGAACTTCCTATGTTCAAGTTTATGCCCATTACCCCTCGTCCTATCACTGGGCGCCACTGAAAAAAGACTGCTCCCATCCCCCTGGCATCCTCCCATTAAGTATTTGTAAGTATTAATAAGATCCCCCCTCAATCTTCTTTTCTCTAGACTAAAGAGACCCAAGTCCCTCAGCCTTTCTCCATAGGAAAGGTGCTCCAGTCCCCTAATCATCTTCGTTGCCCTTTGCTGGACCCTCTCCAGCAGTTCCCTGTCTTTCTTGAACTGGGGAGCCCAGAACTGGACACAGTACTCCAGATGCGGTCTCACCAGGGCAGAGTAGAGGGGGAGGATGACCTCCCTCGACCTGCTGGCCACACTCTTCTTGATGCACCCCAGGATGCCATTCGCCTTCTTGGCTGCCAGGGCACATTGCTGGCTCATGGTCATCCTGTTGTCCACCAGGACTCCCAGGTCCCTCTCCACAGAGCTGCTCTCCAGGAGGTCAGCCCCCAACCTGTACTGGTGCATGGGGTTATTCCTCCCCAGGTGCAGTACCCTACACTTACCCTTGTTGAACTTCATAAGGTTTCTTTCTGCCCAACTCTCCAGCCTGGCGAGGTCACGCTGTAAGGCAGCACAGAGGATCTAGAGTCTGGCATCCTACAAGAGACAAAGGTATTGGCTGGGAGGGTGTGGAGGGAGAGACAGATACCTCTAGGAAAGAGGTACAGGCTGTCCATTTTGTAATTCTGGGGCTAATAAAATACTCCCAAGGAAAAACAAATAAATTAGCTACTCTGGAAAGTTTCCTGGGTGTTTTTTGGTATCGGTTTATGGCAGGATGAAGTCACTTGTGGTGTTTTGGCTTAGTTACAAGGAACTTCCTGGGAAGCACGTGTACTGGGAAAGCAAGCACCTGGAGCAGCTTCTGCCTTGCCCAGTATCACTCCCTGGCTCATTCTGGAGTTATTGTCAGGGAAGAAAATGCTTACTGGAGAGAGGACATTAACCTGCTTTTACAGCAGCGTAGAAGACAACAGAAGCTAGAGACGATGGCTCACTGCCTCTCAAGAGGGAAATCCACAGAAGATGGAATCAGACAAGAGACTAAAATGCTCCTTGGTATGCTCTTCACAGGCTGTTGTTGGCTTTCTGGAAGGTGTAAAGACCTTTAGACCCTTCAGCTTTACACCACCCATCCTTCTGGTAAAACCTGTCCTTTTTGGTCAAATTAATTACCAGCAAAATCCTGTCAACACTGAAGAGTTTGACAACAAAGAATGAAGAAAGTGCCTAAAAACTATGCCATGTTCTACATTACATTAAATGGGTATGACACAGCTTATGGCTTGCAGGGAAATTCCTGTTGTGCTGTATAAACTAGGAATCTTTTCAGACAACAGTAATTTCAAGGACTATTCACTTATGTCTCGTTCCAAATCAGCAACACAGAAGTTTCTTCCTACGAGCTTCTGCTGCAGGTCTAACTGCCAAACCTTGCTCACATTCGCCTGCCTGTCAAATTCTGTTCTGTGGCTGAAAACAGCCTCCAATTGAAGGGAGGGGTGGGGTGTAAAAAATCAACAGAGCTTCAGGACACATCAATAATGCCTTAATGCTTCAGTTAAACTAAGCAAAGGCCATGGCAGAATGGAATACCTTAATACTTTGAAATACTGAGCTGGGGGGGCGGGGAGCGGGGCGGGGAAGACACAAGAAATAAAACACTTCAGCTACATTTAGAAAGTTAGTGACAAATTCAGATTTCATGAGGAAGGGAGGGAGGAAAGGAAGGATAAAAGAGGGTTACTTCCTTTGAAGCAGCTGAACTTAACGGTCTAAAAAAAAAAATGCTCCAGAAGGTAACTCATCACAGTCACAGCTCAAACAGAAAGCAAAGGTTCATGCTACAACAAATGGCACACAGAATGTCTCAGTTATGCAGAGCTTAATTTCAGATGTGCAAATCTGGGACCTGGACACTGGCTGCGAGTTGACCCTGTGGTTCCAGGTACATGGAATGAGAATGAGGCGCATTGTGTGCTGACTTTTACTGCCCTTGCATCGATCAACTGCATGCAAAAATCCATATGATGCAGTTATTAGAACAATAAAAACTGAATATTCCTGAAGTCAGCAGGTTCAGCACCAGAGAGCTTCAGAAAATGGACAGTATTTGTGCTGGCTTTGTTTTAAATTGGAGCCTCGTTTTGAAAAGTCACTGATTTGATCTATTCAGCAATATTAATTTAGGGGAAAAAAGATCCCAGTAGGCTTTCAGGAATTCAGATTAAATCAGCAAACTGGAAAACGCTTCCCCTAACTCAATAAATTGCAGTAATACCATTTCCTCTCTCTGCACAATGAAGAATAAGAGTCCTACTATTTAGATAAACAGCACCCCACTGTGGCTACAAACAGCATTCAGGCCATCACAGCAGTGCCAGCTAGCCTTAAAATTTCCTCTATGTTTTTTCCTGAAATTTTGAAAAAAAATCTCAGCTGCAGTAGTAGGATTTTGCTTTAACAAGTT
>NW_009647874.1:5097735-5100504 GCF_000708025.1 Charadrius vociferus | reverse complement strand
GCCAGTCTATACAGCTATCAGTCCTCAACAGTAATGTGCCAAAAATCCTAAACCAAGAGGAACTGGAAAGTTCTTGTAGTTCAATGGTGAAAGCCCACAAATCACAGCACCCCATTACTCATATCAGGCTTTTACTTCTCTTCAAGCATAGTATCACAACATGCCAGACAAGCTTAATGCAAACTATTTATTTCTTATATTTCAATATTTTTTCATCAAATTATCTACAAATGAACCACTTTTCTGTCCCTCCCCTTTTACATGCTTTCAGTATCTTTTCTTCTATATCTGCTTACCTAATAAAATTATTTCCCCAGTATTGAATCCTTTTAACCTGTGATGTTCTGTACATATTCAAGACACTCACCTCCTCCAATTTGCACAGAATCTTTTATAACTTGTTTCTACACCCCTACTTGCAGAATTTTATGCAGTTATTTTGTATTTTTGTTCAAATATCCAACACATCATTGATTTCTGCTCTCCCTCCCAGTCTTTCAGTCCACTTTATCCTTGTGAAAGGCCTTTGCTGAGCTTTTTTCCAGGGCTCCGCATTCTCTCCCCTTTGAGTATTTCAGTTCTTACTGTTTGTTCTGTCCCACTAACTAGTCCCACTAACTGCCCTGCTGGGCCTCCTACTTGTGGATTGAGAAGCCGGTATGTTAGCTCAAGTAACTGCTCTCAAGCAACTGCTGCATAACCCCACGTACGCAGCACTGTAAGGGGACGTTCTTGAATGCCCCATGTCTGCAGGTGCTGCACTCAGGTGAACGTCATGAAAGAGAGGACAAAACACTCCTACCTGTCAGGAGGAGATAGATGGGTTTGTTCCTTACGCAAGACAAAAGACACCATGGTGTGGGACGGCATCTGCACAGCCTGCTGTGTGAATCCATCTGGGGTCTGACCAATGCTGCACGGAAGCAGGGTTCCCAGCACCAGGACATGAGATTTACCCACTATCTATATTCCTCATTTTATTTATACCTTATTAAAGTGGTAATGTTATTACACTATGTGCTGTTGTGCCTTTCTTAACTGAGATCCAAAAGAGCCCTGTGCCTTCCCCATGCAGAACTCAGGTCACCATAGGTCACCTACATATCAAGATTCATGAATAAATATTGATTAAAGAAAAAAACAAATGTTTTAAAGCAAAACCCACCCTAGGTCTAAGCACCTTCAAAGCTCCTGCCATTGTAAGTACTGCTTTTCTACTCAGTTTTAGCCCTAACTCCTGGCTTAGCTCATCAACAATCAGCCAACAGCATTAACACAGTGCCCTGCACCTGCCAGATGCTGAAGTGGCATTCGAGTATTAATACTGTGGATGACCCTGAACCGCCCCTGCATGCCCTCACATGGTTGTTCTCAATCTGTGCCAGTGCAGGCTTTGGGCTGCCACGGAATCTTTCATCAGGTTGATAGAGTAAGGGGTGGGACCAGAACAGTAGTTGACTCCTCTCAGTCTTTTGAAACTACCATAAGTTCAAAAGTTTTCCCTCCTTGGGAAAGCTGCTCACTTTTTTAGTCACACTATTCAACAGTTCTGTATTTTTTAAATAACTATCAATCTTGATTTACAATATGAAAACAAGAATAATTATCATATTACTGTCTATCTAGATCCGTAGTCTGACAGTAGACAGGAATGTATCGGTAAAATGCAAAAAAAAAACCCAAACCAAAATGGCTACAGTTTCTTGACAAGCTATCAACTTTCTATTTAACTACCTCCACTATAAAGACAAATTCATATTATAAATTAATCTAGGTACTCCATGCACAACCTGCATAAACCTCATAATCCTCATTCTCTGAGGACTCAAACGAGTCCAAATGATGACAGCCCAAAAATTATTTAAAATAAATAAATGAATACCCAGAGAAGGGGAAGTAGAGATGATGTGACACAATGGAAAGCACCATAATGGCACTATATAAATCAATTTGGAGCTAACACTTCTGACACTTCTGAAAATGCAAATCGTAAAAAAAATGTACAAATACACCTGGAAACCCAACACTATGTTTATTCTGTCCTTTCACAGTGATAAGGTAGAAGCCAATGTCAAAGACAGGACATGAGGCTGGGCTGGTTTTTCCTATCACACAGTACATGTTTTGAGGTTCCTAATTTAGGTCCGTAAGCCTCGAATCTAGCTGGCTGCTCAATCTTACTTATTAACTGCCTGTTTAATTAAGTATCTCTCAAGACACCTAGAACTACTTCTCTGTCTGCCCAAGCAGGACCTGAAAAACGAGCGTTTCTCTGGCCCCTGGGGGGCCCCACCACTACGAGCATTCCCAGAGCAGACAAAACACCAGCAGAACAGCACTGCTCAGGAAATGTAAACCTAACTGTGAGAACCCTGTACCCGTGGAACATCTGGAATTACAAACAAGAGGCTCCTTCTTGCATTCACCCCAAACTGTGAAAAACAGGTGGCTAACCTAGGTTAAGTTCACTCCAGAAAAGTTTGCACCTGGAAATGCACTCTGTCTTGGTGACAACCCCTCATGGCAAGATGAGAAATCACTTGCCCATCTGTCCACTCAGTAAAATCCCCACTGAGTTCCCACAACCTAAACCAGCAGCACTTCACTGCCTTACTGGAAAGGGCCACACTGGATAACAACTCATGCGCCAAAAAAGCCATCTGGTGCTTTTGGAGTTGTCTTCCGAGAATGACTGGGGGAAAGGGAGAAAGGCACAGAAGAGAAAAAGAAGAGCTCAGTTTCCAGCATCCTGTGCAACCAGCTCATGCA
>NW_009647874.1:5095268-5097699 GCF_000708025.1 Charadrius vociferus | reverse complement strand
TGACTGGGTTCCTTGGGGCTGCAAAGCAATGGAGAGCAGAGGGTGCAGGCAGCAAATGAGGAGCCTGTCCACAAGCTGTGTTACTTAACTGGATGTGACAAATGCAGCCAGGGTAAGGCTGTGGCTGTGCCTGCGAGGCTAGAAGTACAAAGCCCTGTCTCTTCTCCCAGCACTGGCGTGGGAGAAGCAAGCCCAGGCCAAGGTGAGTCTACACGATAAACTTCCTCATTAGCAATTCCAAACAAAGAAAGCCTCAGGAAGCGCAACACCACAACAGGCAACAAAGATACCTACAAGTTGGACAAGCTATGGGTGGCAAGTGTCCTTTATGGATTTAGTCAAAGTGGCTTTTGCAAAGCTTTGCTGATAGCAGCAGAGGAGCCAGAATCTGTAATGTGTAACTCACTGCAGAACCAGCACACGCAGCTGAGGATGAAATGTGAATTTTGTGTGCTGAGTCAGCCCATGTTACAGTACAGAACTAATTTACACATACTATAAACATTGTCTGTTTTCCTCTTTTGCTTATGAGGAAAGAAGGCAGGCCAAACAAATCTTCCATCCTCCTTTGACATGTCTTCCTTTTCCCCTTCATAACATCTGATAGTTCTCATTTTCCTGTGCTTTGCAGAGCATCTTAAGACAAGTGTTCTCAAGTGCAGAGGTACAAACTCCTGGAGCTGAGCCACACTAGCCTGACACAAGGGGAAAACAAATCCCACACCTCTTTGCATCAGCTCCTGGGGGCAAAAGTTGCTATCAGCTCTGCAGGGAGCCCCTGACACTGTTGCCATGGAAAAACACAACTAAGGGGATGACACTTTTCATGTTGACTTGGGAAATTCAACCAGTGCCTCAAGAAGCGGCTACCAGTCGGCTGCACTGTGCTGCTTGGTACCACACCACCGGCTGCTCCTGCAAGCTGACCTCCCACAAGCGCTGCAGTGCCCACTGCCCCCTGCACAAATGAAGGAGTACACTTTCATTTTCTGAATTACTGCTGAGCTGATGAACCTTCTTAGAGGAAAGGGGCAGGGACTGAGGAAAATAAGCCAGATGAATTTTTAGTAGCACTGCCATATTTCAACTCAATAATTAAGCACTTCTCTGGCTGATATTTCTCAATAAACTTTATTCTAGCTCCTGCCATGAGCCATGTCTCGCAGTGATGTTGCAGTTATTTACTTTCAGAGACTCCCACATAGGTAATGTAAAGCCTTATTTTTCATACAGAAAGTTCACTTTTCTGGAAGATCTAGAAGTTTCATGAAAGTATTCTGAATCTGACAAGGAACTGAAAAAAATCAAAGAAGATTCTCATCTTCAGCCATGTGCCTACAGACCATGAAGTTGCAGATGCTGCCACAGCATTTCAAGGAATGCCCACTCTCTCATATGACTTAAACTAAAGTTGATTGAAAATGTAACTTCATGTGCTGTAACCAAAAGTCCTGTCAAACTTACAGGAAATTTGGTCAAAACACAACATGAAGAACATGCAATAAAATCTCACCGTTAGAGGAACAAAATGGGGCAGGAATAACCCTGAATCAGAAAGTTCTGAGGCCAGAAGGAATTTATAGAAAAAAATTTAGAACGACTGTACCCTATTATAGCCAACAAATGCTATTCAAGACCTGACAGATGTCTCTCACACATCTAGGCTGGATCACGGGATGTTCATTACATACCTATAACATGAAGAGCTTTTTTACAGATATTTTCAAACAGAGCATTTCTATAGCAGCAGGTAATCATCTCCAGGATTTCAACGTTAGGTGCCAGAGCCATCATGTGCCCAATACCAACATCAACCAGTGGCAATTTAATAAATGTCTTGAAATACCTAAAAAAAAGAGTAAACTATTTTAATCTTGCTTTTCAAAATCTGCACTATCTGCCAACAGCAGTATTTCAAGACATGGCTACAATTTAAGTAATTTGTAGTCAAATATTAAAAGCACTTAGCTATCCTTCCTTCATATAAACATTTTATTGCTACAATATTTTACGAACTCTAAAGATCAGCTTGCCTCTATTTCAAAATGGAAATTGCAAGTGTGACCAATATGCCAACTCAATCTAAATCTAAAAGTTTAGCAGTTACCTGACTACGGTTTTTAGGAAGTTTCATTTAAGCACAGGACCTAAGAAATACTACAACAGGATTCTCAATCCTGTTGGATTAAAGAATACTGCATCACCAGCATGTTCCTAGAAGAGCTGCCGCAGACCGGGGAGAGGGGACAGTCCACACTGTCCGTGTTTAAGAGGAACGATAATTCGGAGTCACACCCGGGAGAGGGCGGTGCTCTACAACACCTGCCCGAAGGGACCAGCCAGGCCGCACCTTCCACAGCGGCCTCCCGGAAAACAAGCCCGTCCCCGTTCTACCGACCGCCACCGCGGCCGAGCCGGGGATTTACTCCCG
>NW_009647874.1:5085250-5095075 GCF_000708025.1 Charadrius vociferus | reverse complement strand
GGGAATCGGCTTGAAAGGCCTTCGCTCCCGGTTAATCGTTGTGTTCTTGTTAATTGCTCCGGTGCTTGTTGCGCACCGATTGCTGGCTGATCACGTCAGGAGTAAATGGCTGAGCTCGCACCCCTCCTGGCGTTGAGGTACATCACAGGAGTCGAGCGGGTTTTTCTCTGCATCGCACTGGCACGTCCCACCTGGGGCCGAGGCAGCGGTAAGGTTTTCATTGACGCTTCGATGGGCATCGTGAAAATGCTTTATGAGCTTGTCTGAGGTAGCAGGCTGAAGCCATGAAGCACACATTGTAGTTGCCAGAATTTGGGCTCATCTGGAGGTCCTGTGGGCAAGCAACTGCTTTGTATTCCAGTTCTACACTCCTCACCAGTACAACTTTGATTTTAAATTAGACTGAGAATTTTCTAAAGCTTCTCCCCTTTCCCCCCCCCCCGCCTTTTCCAATTGGGGCGTACTTACAAACTCCCTCCCAAAGGTTTTTTTTTTCAGGGAATCCCTGCGTTGTTCCAGCAGAGAAAGTTTGTGATGGCCCTGGTGGGAGCACTAAGCAATTCAACCCATTCTTACCATTCCCACCCCAGCTCACCCATTTTAGCCACGGCATAATTCGTTCATGTTGCAGGTAATGCCTTTCTCATTGGCCATTGTAATCTCTCTTAACTTTGTGAATAATTATTATGTTCAGCGACCCTGATGGGCAGTGACTGACTCCAGGCCCAGTGATCACATCTGGGGTTGCAGCTGCTGTTACTGGTGGAGGCATTGGGAAGGCTCCTCCACCCGGCTCCCTCAGGAACAGTCAACACGCATATAGCAAATTTGGGGTTAGGTAGAAAATGATACATGTAAGTAATAAACTGCACAGTATCTCAGGTATTTTGACTGCTAGGACCAAAACTTTACAATAAATTACATCAGGGAATGTACAGTATGTTCCTTATGCTGTAAAATCTGTAAAATACAGATTTGCAGAACTAACTTTACATTCAGAATAGTTAGGGTATATGTACAAATATAGTAGCCACCACAAAAAATAAGAATTTATTGATGCTTACGTCTGTGCAGAATACAGAAAACATCAGCAATTACAGGGCCAGATGCAGATAACATACAACTTAATATTGGCATGACTTAAGAAAAAAAATGGGATGCTTGGCAGGGATACTGGGCTCTTATAAACTGTGTTTTCCTGCCATCAACTGATCATGTTGGACCCTACTGAATAAAGTACCACTGTCCACCATCGTATCCACGACACCATCACGCTGCTAAAGGCAGTTAATTCCAATGGGCAAAATATTAATTGGGAACAGAAAGTTTGCCTGACATGTAAAATAATGTGAGAAAAAGGGGTTTCTGTTGAGTCATCTGAAAGTCGTCATTCATCAGGGAGAGCTATTTTAAACAAACCCAGATGCATTCAGCAACAATATATAGATAGAAAATTTCTGAGGTGAGTCTTAGAAATGTTTAGGAATTCATAAACTGGAAAACTCTGAAAAAGCTTACTCTTGGTCACCAAAATTACCTACAATTTCTTCTGATGAGGACTCTTTTTGTAACTTAAACAGATGTTTTGCTATTTTTCGTTGTATTCTTGGTTTTCTGTTGTATCTCATGCATCCTTTTTTTGTGTTGCATCTATTAAAATTTCCTCTCTTTGGTCAGTGTGCACATTTCAAACTTCAAGATGTTACATTTGCGACATCAGGTAAGCCTTTCTGAAGTGCAGTTAGTGCCCGTACACAGAAGGCTGTACCAGAGCGTTATGGCAAAGAGATGGAACGAGTGCTGGTTCCACACCAAAGCACGCAGTCATTGCTGCTCCCAACAGCTCCCCATAGAATTTACAATTTACATTTACAATCCATGGATACGCATATGGCCTTCATACAGCCGCAGTTCCACAGGCAACCCAGATTCACGGTCATCTTGGGTTTTGAATGGAACAATATTTATGGAGACACGTATGTCAGCTTCAAACAAGTGACAATTTCTCTCATAGCTGAGAACGCCTTTTAAAGATGTTAAACTTTCAACCATCTTTTAAACACATCACCTTTTTAAATTAAAAAGAACACTGGTAGATACTTTTTTGACACCAATTTAAATTTTTTTAAATACAGATATGTATAAATATATGTATTTTGCATTTGCAATTTAGGACCTGTCAAGCATCTTCTCTTTCGCATTCTGAATGAAAGCAGCATGGTTTTTTTTCTGGTACTTTTTTTCTTTCTGTGTAGCTAGAAAAACTAATTCATTGAGCCCCACCTACGGTCTTAAGTCCTCTTTCATGCAAAGAAAATTGTATTTGGCAGATCTCAAACATCCAGTGACAGCAGAATTACACTTTTAGGTTCTATTCTTTGTATTTTATAGAAATCAGAATGCTCTGGATTATTGTCTATTGCAGTATGATATAAAATTTATTTAACCTGAAATCAAAATAACAATCAACAATGACAGCATGTCCCTGCTGAAAAGTAGGACAACTACTAAAGCTGCTGGAGGGATGAGTTGGCTGAAGGGGAAGCAGCAGCAGAGAAGGAATTCTATTAATGGAGGGAAGAGTGAAAAAACAGAGAATGAAGCTCAGGAAGGTCTTGTAGAAGATTCATGGAGAAAGTTATAAACTTAAGAAAAAAATATAATCCATGCTGCTTCTTTGTTTAACTGTCATTGCTGAATGTATAACATGTAGGATAAACCAGTGCCTGAAAATTGATAGCAGCTATACTTTAGCAGGGTTTAGAAGTAACTACTTCCTGACTTCCATATCTGTGTAAAATATCTCCATACACAACTGCGCTTAATATATTCTCCAACAGACAAAGTATATCAAGTCAAGGAACCTGAAAGTGTTTATTTTAATTTACCACAAACACATTAAAAGTAAGCCACCATTTGTTATTCTTGTCAGTTCTTTATTGGTTTTCATCCTAAAGACTAGCACATTTACAGCATACATGGATTGGATGAACTAGAATATATAAAACAGTAGCCATATGTTTATGATATATTAATACTGCTCAAAAACAAATAAATAAAAATATTTCAATGCACAAAGCTTGGCAAATACAATTGTGTTGGGACAAAACAGTGTTGTATTATACAATAATTTTTACATGTATAAATGAAACAAAAGGCAACTGTGCTGTAGGTACTTTCACAGAACATACACAGAACATACTTGGCAACAGTTTTCTTTTTTTCACCTTTGTATGTTTTAAAATTTAAAAAATGTACTCAAAAAAGAACATTAGACAGAACTTCATTTTACAGTAATCCTTACATTTGCCTCTCCTGTGCAACAGAAAAGCTTACTTCACCCTTGTGAAGCGTCCTATGTGATTTTCAAGTTTCACAGTTTTTCTTTTTTGATGAACTGCTCAAGATCTTACTGTTCATTACGCCCTTTAAATAAGCCCGTCGATGTGCATGTACTGACAATGTCCTATATATAAAATGTTTGCCAGACAACAATGTTTTACACATAAGCATACTGAAATCAGAATATTTTAAACAAAATAATGCAGTACTTGAGACTGGTATTCCACCACTTTAAAAAGGTGAGCAAAAACCATGCACATACAAAATTCAGCAACTTCTTCTGATTACATTGGTATACAAAATAAATAAAAGATCGCTAAGCTGTAGAGTAGATCTGATGATTGTTGGCCACAGTCTAAGAGAGTGGCTCTGCTAATTGTTACAATAGACCTCTTGTTATTTTTGTGTGAAGCTGAACATTGGAAGATTTTTAGTGTAACAATACTGGACTTAAAATATAATTAACTATGTTTGAAATATACAAAATAAAATTATCAACTCATAAAAACTAAGGGATATAAAGAGTATAGTGTATACAAAAATAAATGTAGCATTTAATAATGGGCTGGGGACTGAAGGTTGAGCAGAACTACTGGAGTAACATGTCTAAAGAGATCCCACTGAAAAGTTTTTCACCATATATTTGTTTACATATTAACAAAAAATAAAACAAAATCAACATTTATTTATTAATTAGCGAACAGGGTTTGTAAGATTTCCAAGGGACTGTTGTGCTGTAGATGATTTGTTCAGACCTGGGGCGGCTACATTGATTTTGCACAGAATTCAGTGTTTTGTTATCCTAGAGAGACTGAAATAATGGTAACAACATAGTTCAGCAGAACTCTCTGACCTGGCTTTGTGACATGCTGCTCAGTGTTAAACTGCAAAAAGCAAAATGCAAAAACTGCTACACCTGTAACCCCCAAAACCTACATGGGAGCAGAATGAACATGACCGATTGATAGAGCAGTGACAGCACAGACAAACATCAGTGAGAGGGAGAAAGAAATCAGAAAACAGCCATATACTTACCTGGCTGTTGCTACTCTCACAAGAATAAATGGGCGGATTTTTCTATTCTAAAACTTACATCCTTGGAAACCAGGAAGGAAAGGGCACAGTGTGCTGAACGAAGCTAGCTAGAGATGACTTAATCCTGTTAAAATTTGGAAATTAATGTTTAGCTGCTTTTTATAAAGGTATCCTAGCTTCAAAAGCATTCTTTGGGAGATTATTTCCAAGGAGATCTGTTGAACATTTTTTACCAAATGCTATCAAAACTGATCACCTTAGTCATAAGGTTGAACACATCTGCGGTTCTCATGCATTAGCAGTAGCACATGAGCAGTTTCTTTCCATCGACATGAGGCATCCCTACCTTCCTCAGAAATATCCTGAAGACAGTCATACTTCTCCCCCCAGGATTCTGAACATCTGCCCAGGTAAAATGCAAAGGTAAACGGAATCCAATTTTGGTTATGGAGTAACAGGGATGCATCGGGCACTTTGAGCATTTTTGTATTGACATACAAAATTGATATGGGGGCAAAAAAATCAAACACCAATCAAAAAAAAAATGTAATCCCCCGAGATGCTAATGCTTACAATCTAGAAGTCATATAAAAAGCCATGGGTAAAAATCTGTTAATTAATATACAATACCATGGAACATACTAAACATGTCACGTGCAACATTAGCAAGTTGCTAGTTGCACTTGCTTTATAGTGGGGAAGGGCAGGAGGAGCTGTTGCTGGCATTAATGGTTAAGCATCATTATGTTTCTGAAACACTTTTTAAAATCAGTTGTGTGCCCAAGTCCTTATCTGCCAAAGATGACAGGAATTTGTTTTATTTGGACAGAACTAGGAACTAGACCTCATATGCCTGGGCTTTTATGTATTGTTAATTTCATATATGAAGATGGCATCCTGTACACAGTAAAACAATTTATACTCCTGGCTTTTATTGTGCTGATTTTTTTTTTAAAGTTAAACTTCTCTTTCTTGATTGTAACAATGCATTCTACAGTTATTAGACTGTCTAGGATCCAATCCCTTTTTATTTACAACTTTTGAGTTTTACTCTCAGTTTTAAAAAGTTTATGAAAAGCTCAATCTCAAGTCAACTCAGTATAAAAAGATGTTATGTGAAACAGCTGCCTAAATGCCGTTCCTAGAGTCCTTGCCCATCCAGGAGGTACCTAGCTATTTGCATATAGGTAATTATTAAGTAGCACAATATCTGTTCATCTTACATACACTGAAGGCTATTTAAACGGGCAGAGTCATCACACTATTCTCAAGCTAAGGTGTCAGAATAATTGTTACTATAGATTCCAATTCTGTAAGTAACATGCTCTGTATAACCTAGCGAAATGTACAAAAAGGTTATCTCTTCTGGATGACAAAATCATGTATTAATCTAGAGTGTATCCACATGTTTTAATGGAACAGCGATTAAAGGACATAGTATGCTTATGTTTCAACTTTTCCATAAGTTCCTTCTGGAGGCCTGTAATACTTTGGGAAAGCCTTCAGTTGCAGGGAATTAAATGCATACTTGCGACATCCAACATTCTTCATTGTATTTTCTCGCCGACAACCCTCACTGGGGAAAAAAAACAAGCACAAAAAATGACAGCAGTAAAAAGGGAAAAAAAAAAAAAGACTTAAACTAAGATGAAATGAACTGGTTATTTTATAGCATTAAAAAAAAGTTGGTTAAATTTAATGAGCGTTTAATTAATTTGCCACTGCAAATATTAAAATGATGACTCATCATACAATGCTAGTAAGCAGCACACAGAATGGACACATGCTATGTCTGATTGCTAGTTTTGCATTTCTAAAAAGCAGCAGCACATCTACTGAAAAAGTTCTTTCACGATGGTTTCATGTATTTCAGGGTACACTGTTGTGGAGTTCACATGCCACTTCATTGCACAAGGGATCCCAAGAGATTGCCTAAAATCAGTTCTGCTAATTTATTAATACATTAAGCTGAAAAAGAAAAGTTGCTGATCTCTCAATAAGAGCTTTAAAGTAATTTTATTGTTCCCTGCATGTCAGTATTATCAGTACTTACTTAACGATTAGAGCTGATACAAAAATAATTACTTTCCAGTTATCTCTGCATGCATAAATTGACTTGAAAACCAACATACTCTAAAAAAAAAAATCTTAATAATGAAATAGCAGCTTTGTGTGGGTGCAAAAAAAGATTGGCTGCATTCACAGTCATCACCCTAATGAAACAAAGCTGTGCAAAATTTAATTTTTACCCAGTGTTTTGGTGCAACTGCCCCACATTACAAAGAGGTTCTGTGCTACAATAAAAAACTACTCCAGTTATAAGGCTTCTTTACACTTGTAAATCTACTTCAGAGTTCCTTTGATTATATCCAAAAACAGACATACAAAGAGGAAGCACTATCTTTTAAATATATATTATAAATCAACTTAGGCTTGTAGGAGAATGTCTTTCCCTGATAGAGAAGTGAAACCTAAATGATGATTTAATACTCGAACTTCATGGCAAAGTGCACAGTACACCATCTCATGGTGGAAATGTCACATTATTCCTGTCTTGGAGATGGCTGCTGCATCAGGTAAGCTGTGGTCATCTGATTCAAAAGGAGGTTTGGATTCCAGTTCAGTTTGAAAGTTCTCTGACCTCACCATTCTTCTAATTGTGGTTAATTAAACTGACTGTAACTGTGTTCTGTATGTATCTCCTAGTTTAACTTCATAAAACATTGTAACTTTTTGCTCTAAGAAACGGTTTAAGTAAGTTTGAAATTTGTCTCCAGAGCACATTCTGTGACTGCCTTTTGTAGAATGGATTGTCTGTGATGACACTGTTTTCATGTCATTGTTTTGTGTTTTACAGACACACACCCCCCATCCCAAAGGCTGTTGCAGTCAAATAAATTAATCAAAAATTTGCACAAATTTTAGTTCAGCATAGTAATAAACCCAGTAAGTTTAAATAGCATATACGGGATGCTGGATGAGCATTTTCACTCCAAAGTGAATCATTCTGTTCATAATTCATTCAGCTGCATCTAGTTATTGCACGTGTCCCTCTATGGCACAGGTGGACCACAGAGATGGTGACAAAGATGTATTTCACACATCATTTCATGTGCCATGTTTCTTCTGCTGGAGGTCCATAAGCAGTATGCACTACAGCATTTTAAATCTGAATGCCTGAACAAAAGCAGACCAAGCTAAAAAAGCAAAAATGATGAAAACTTGTCCCCACCAAAGTTAAAGAAAAAAAGAAAAAAACTACCCTGTTTTCAAAAAGCCTAGGCTTTCATTCTAGATGAATTTAAGGGCAGTCTTACTGCAACCCTAATGATAGTCGCACAAGACGTGGATATGTCCAATACCATCATACCATGATTTTAAATCTCATCAGCAGTAAGGATTTACCTAAATTCATTGCACCTAAAAATAAATAGGATACATGCTTAAATATATATATGTATATATAATATATATGTATGTCTTTCTGTTTTTTTTTTCTTTTAAAAACAAAATTGGAAAAATAGTGAGGAAAAATACCAGGAGATAGTGTACTGTACAGTCTGATTTCATGAAGACACAAATATAACCACATACTTTTTTCAGTTAGAATAGTCACCAAATTTAGGATTTTATTCGAATTTTTATTCTAACTGTGCTTTTTTTTCTCTTTTTTTAATCTTACCTCTCTCAGAAGCTTTCAAATTCTATTAAAATTGTTAATAAAAGCTACAGCTACCTATGTTTTTTGAGCGAGTTAATAATAGTAGAAAATAGAAAACACAGTACTAGAAGAGTTCTCCTCAGAAGCCCAATTTTCTGTCATCTCAGGCACCAAGCGAAGTAAATTCCTTCATGAATTTAGCAAACTACATTAAATGAGGTTAGTTTTTTTGATCAGCTATTGCTATTGACAAGCTCTGCCAGACCACTGCATCAACAAAATCTTTTGGTTTAAATAGGCCTCTCGCAGTTTGTTGTTATATATAAATGATGATGCAGTTATTCTGCATGACTAAACTAGGTAAGCCGCTTTAGTCTCACCACTTAAATAAATGTTAACTTATCATCATTCATTTATCTCTAAGTCACTATCAACATCATAATTTATTAAAGCTGTCCAACACTTAAAAATGGAAATAACAGTAATATTAGTGTAATTAAAACAAAGCCCAATGGAAAACCTCAAACCCACCTACTAAAGGAGCTAACTGATACCTCCCTCTTCTTGCCTGTAACATTAAAGACCAATATCTTTAACTTCTAGGATGATAATGACCCTGTTTCAGAATAAGTTCTATAACAGAGTACCTGAAACAGATAATGGATCATTAGCAGGCTAATGCCAATTACATCCTCTTCCTAACCACAAGTCATTCCCTTTATGTCTTTAATACATTACAAAATGCAGATCTACAAACAGAATGAAAGAATTCTGCATGCAGCGCACCGCAAGTTGTTAGAATTCTGAGTGGGTACACTAGTCTATTAGAACATACTTAACCATGAGAAAGGAACAAGACTATGGTTCTACAAACTGTTCAGTAACGCAAATTGGATATTATGCTTTGAAATGAAGGTAGAAATTTGTATATTTCTTTAAATAAATTTCTTACAATTTCTTATAAACCCCACCCGTGTTTTATTTTTCCCTTCATACCTCGTAAAAATGAAAGGCAAGATTAGCACACACCTTAAATATACAAAAAGATACAAATTCTTTTCAGACAGAGTTCCTTTCTCTGGAATACATGAAACAAGTAACACAAAAGTATATTTGGTAAGAGATCTTCAGGCTGGCTAAAGTAACGAGGTAACAGGCCAATGTCAGACTATGTTACAAGCACTGAAAGCAGAACAATAATTTAAAGTTTCGATACAATTCTTTTTGATAAAATAATTTGATGTATATTTACAGTTTAGTACAATAGAAACGTAAAATTGTAAGGCATAATAATAATTCTTGGCAGACAATGCTATGACACATTCCTTTGTCCAGCAGGTACCAAGTGGCAATACACATTCAAGCATATATTTTTTTTTAAACTTTATCTTCACTTGCAACGTAATCTGGCCACCAGGTATGCTATGCTCAGAAACAGCCACACAATCAGTAAATTGGGGCTGAGAGCTAGTAAAGGAATAGAGTAGAGGAGGCTGGGATCTAGTCTGAAATCTCGGATGGGCACCAAGCCACTCAAGTTCTTCTGGGTGACTACCTCCCGTGTTCCAATGCTGTGAAAAGGAAGAAGGTTGGGAGGAGGAAAAATAAAACAGAAAGGAAGACAGACATGCAAATGAATGGATAAAAAGAGATGGCAACACAAGGTGGTCAAGAAAATGAAAAAACATGGAATAAAGCACAACAAAACCAGAAGATGAAGTAAAGAAAGAGTGGAAAAACATCTCAAAAATATGTATAAGCACAGTTACAGAAATACAGAGAGGGAA
>NW_009647874.1:5078068-5085183 GCF_000708025.1 Charadrius vociferus | reverse complement strand
GGAAAGAGAATAAAAGAGAAAAATAAGAAAGAAGTACTGTAGTCTACTGAAAATAAACACATGTAGGTTGAACATAAATGGTTTTCCATGTTCACTCTTTCAGATTACTACGCAATAATATCCCATGCTGCTCTGCCATGCTTCCGCATGCTGCAAAGAAGTGGAGCTCTGAAAAGCAAGCTGAACATGAACAACCATTGTAGTATTTGACCCTTTCAAACATCTTTCCAGGTAGGCTGCAGTGAAATAATTTAACCTCTTGACTACCTGCTCATTATGTAAACAAAAAAACCCCAAACCACCCACGTATTTTTCTGCTTTAGCACGAATTGAGGTGTGTATTAATATGCTCTCCAAAATGCATGTTTCTGAAGTGCCTAAATATATGCACGTGAAGGCAAGACATGCTGCACAGCCCATCTCATTATGCCCCTGCTTTCTACATTGCTTTGAGCACCAAAGGCCTCCAGCGGAGAACACCTCTTCAGGTCACCCGAGGCTTTGTAGTGCGGCGTTTCATTTTGGATCACTCTTATACCCTGTGCAGTTCAACTCTATTTTTAGTTTACAAAGCAACAACTAAATCAACCTGTGAGCCTGATCCTGTTAGAACAAGTGTACTCACTCCATCCATAAAAGGATGGTTGTGTAGCAAGGTTAGGTAACCAACAGACAAATTCCTAGAAGACATCAGAGATACCCTGGAGGTGGTGAAAGAGAAAAACAGCCTTCAGATACTGGCGACACTTCAAGTCAAATGGAATTAGGTGGGCAGGGAACTAAACCAACTCTATTTCTGATCTGGATTAACACATCCAAATTGGTGATCAAAATACGTTTTCACTCCTGGTGCCTACACTGGATAAGGGCAGATTGAATCTGTGATGCCTACAAATCCCAATTATCTTTGTAGTAGCTGAGGGGACGGGGGAGGGGGGCTGTGTGTGGTCAGGAGAATCAGGAAGCGGAAAGCTAATGCTGTCTGGAAAGTGATGGATAAAGGCTCAACAGAATAGTCTGGAGGAGGAAAAGTGTTTTAGGATATTGCTAAGGAAGAAAAACAAGGGGAGAGGGAAAGAAGGAAGAAAGGCTCAAAATGACAAGATGATGTTATAAACATGACGTGCCACATCTCTACCATTAAAAATTCATCTCAAGCTACTCAATTTTACACAAAGACATAGACACAGACACATACAGTGAGAATGGAGGCAAGAGCTGGAAAGTGCTTTCCTTGTCACTGTTGGCCCATGTAGATTGCTGCCACCTGAGGGGTGAAAAGTCACCTTTTGGAAATACCAAATATACCAAATTGTACGGTAAATAAAAGCATTCATCAGCAGACTACCTCTAGGAGAGGACCAGGGTAAAGAGACAAAGCAAATTCCCTGCTAATGCGGCTTGTGTATGGGAATCGTCTCTGTGAGAAGAGGCTGGGGCTGCCCTGTGCCAGTTCCAGTCAGCTCCAGTGGACCCACCACAGGCATGGCTGAACCCCTCAGCCATGTGGGTGGTGCCTCGGGGAAACTGTGCGTAAGAAAAGGCAAAACACTGCATGGCAGTGAGGAGTGACAGGAAAAGATGTGAGAAACAGCGCTGTGAGTACCAAAGTCAGGGAGGGAGGGGAGGACGTGCCCCAGGTGCTGGAGCAGGGATTCCCCTGCAGCCATGGAGATGACCACAGTGGAGTAGGTGAATATTTCCTGCAGGAATCTAGAGCCCGTGGAGAGCCCATGCAGAAGCAGGTTTATCCTGGACTGCAGCCCGTGGGAACGAGCCACGCTGGAGTCAGGGAAGAGTACAAGGAGGAAGGAGCAGCAGGGAGGAGCTGTTACGGACTGACCACAAACCCCCATTCCCCACCCCGTGCACTGCTCAGTGTGCGGAGAAGGTAGAGGAGTTGGGAACAAAGCTACTTGGGCCCGGGACAAAAACAGGTTGTGGAGGCAAGGTGTTTTAATTTTTGTCTTTGTTTCTTACCATCCAAAACTATTGGCAGTAAATTAATTTTCTCAAAGTCGAGTCTGTTTTTCCTGTAACAGTAACCTGCAGAGGATCTCTCTGATCTTTATCGCAACCCACAAGCTTTTTCATCATATTTTCTCCCTCTGTCCTGTTGAGGAGGGGGAGTCAGAGAGCAGCTGGGTGGGCATCTGGCAGGTGGTCAAGGTCAACCCACCACAATTTTATTCTTAAAGCAGGTCAACCAGTGAAGAAATCCAACCAAGCTTTTTATCATGGCTGTTTTATTGCAGTGAGTGGTCATATCTAAACATGACTGCCAGGGCTTTATTATGTAGTATTTTTAGTCAGCGCCATGGCAGCTAGAAAGTATTATTTCCCTTACCTCATTTCCAGCTGCTTTTCAAGAGCCCCTATCAGAGACAGCTCTTCTCTGTTGGCTGAACTGCTTGTGTCACAACTTCCTAATTGGTTTAATCAAAAGGAACTGGGCTACCTTAAACCTGTAAAGGATTTTGCTACTCAGGCTGATTTTGACTGAAACTGGATTAGAGCATATTCATACAAACAGCTGCACTGGTGTACTGACAGGACAGTAATCTGGTAGGGGGAGGGAGGGCAGGGACTCACAGGTCTAGTGGAGAGTGTTGGCACCGCTGTGGATGGAAGAGGCTATGTGATCCAGTTGGGCTTTGACTCTTGAGTGGCCTTTACTGGCCAGGTAGTCATTTCCTCTGTAGCTTGGACTTCCAGACATATCATGATGATTTTATTATTTGTAGGCTGTGAGTTAGCATATATTTGATTTGGGACTGGGAAAGCTGTGACTTATTTACAGAAAAGTGAGTTTATTCTAATAGGATATCTGTTTCTAAGGGGAAAGGCACAAACTTGTATCTGAATTTCTACAAGAATCTACAAGCACTCAATGTTCTCTCTGTGATGTCCATGCTCACTGACCATAATCATCACAGACATGTAATTGTCACAAGACTAGGAAGGAAAGGAAAGCCCTGAGGAGGAGTAAGTGGGAACTAACAACCCTGAAGACCAACTTCACCTGGAAGAAGAAGGTGCTTCCTTAATTTTTCAAGAACAGTGTAAGCAAGGATGCTTTTCTTCTCTGGAAAGTTACCAGCAGAGAAGAGATGAAATACTTTGAGTCCCACAGCTTAATAGTACTTCTTCCCTATCCTTCCAACTGCCCCAGAAACTTCAGAATTCTTCAAGACTGAATGAAGCCTCCCTTTTCCAGTCCAGTTACACAAATAAAAGACCCAAATTAAAAGAAAAAGCAAGTTTTCTGAATGCCCTGGAAGCAATTTGCTACCCTTTCACTTCGTATGTCTGTCACCTAGGTCAAGTCATCCTGTCTGGGCTGAAATGGGTTTGGGTGGAGTTGGATTTTGGTGGATTTGTTCCTTAATCCTATCTCTCTTGTTAAGCTTTGTTAATTCTGTACCATTGTTCCTGAGCAGAACTGGCAAATAATTTTAACAAAAGCAATGAGATGTAAGGAAGAAAGAGTGATAGGCTTGAAGAATGGTCTAAACTTAGTATTCATTCAGGACTAGTCAGTATTTGTTTTGCACAATCTCTCTCAGTCAAAGATTTAACAGAAGAGAAAGTCACGTCTTTCACCTGTCAGAGCAAGTCCCTGATGTTGCTAGAACATACGAGCCAAAGGTTTTTGATTAAATTGGCCCTTTTACAATATCCCTGTGTAGGTCAACATAAAGCAATGCCTTTCTTGGGTCAATATTTTATCTGATTCTGTGTTATATTAAATTGATAGTCTGAAGGTCCAAAACAATGTTATTATTAAACTCTGTCTCTATTGCGTCCATGACTGCGTTAAAAAAAACTCAGTAACTAATTTAAAGAAAGTAGCAAGATTACTAGTATGATACCCGTCCCATTTTCATTTTTACTAAATAAACTGCACAACAAAGCTTTTTTTTCTTTCAGATGTCTACGTCAACAAGTTACACAATTTAAAGATATTTGAGAGCCACTTAGCTCCATTTTAAGTTAATAACGTCTCCCTCACAAAGCTGTTCCAAGTTTTGTTTCTAATATCAAGGTTTAACTAGTCTCTGAACGTAGTTTTCTTGTACTGTACTCTGTAACAATGCAGCAAAAAGCACAGAAAAAAAAGTGAAAATAAAAAAGTCCAGTGACATCCAATTAGATGTAGATATAAACCCCAAATTATTAGTGTAAGAGGCTGCAAGTGTTATTATGAGAGACATTTTCCTTCTAGGTAACTGAAGAGTAAGAAAGGGTCAAACAGCAAAAACATACAGAAAGGATAAGAGAATTGAACACTCTACAGAATTTGGTGAGAAGACACACAGTACAGTACATTCGGTAAGAGTGAATGTTGAAAAACAGGACTGAACAGCATTGTTGAACTACATCAATAAAGACTAAAGCTAGATTTCTTATCCTTTCTTTTGGTATGTGAGTTACGGAGTTTTCCAGCAGTGCTTGAAACAAGGCATTGAACAACAGTAAACAGATTTTCTTTTTTTTTTTTTTTTTTTAGTACAGTATTTAATTCTGCAAACACCTCTGCTGCTTCAGAATACAGAACATCACTATACTGATACAACAACAGCACACTGACACGTTGTGATGAAACTTGGTTGCTGTATTGTGAAACACCCATACTGACATTTCACCCAGTGAGCAGTGTTTCATTGCTAAAGAAGACACGTGGTAAACCAGTGCAAACTGCAGGTGTCTGTGTTTCCGAGAATAAAAGACAGGTCATCCCTGAGAAATCTGCCTGATCTAGAACTCAGAAATCCAGTGCTATGACAGTTCAGGTAACCTCAGCATTAAACAACTTTCAAAAAAACACCGGTTTCCTGTTCTGTAAGCTCAGCATTAATTGAAAACACATTTTTACATGCTTCTCTGAAAACTCCTGATTCACTACTGAGAACTAAAGCTCATCTGATACAAATCTGGTAACAACCAGCTTTAGCATATGCAACCCACTAATACATGCAAGGGAGGGATGAATTCTAGCAGCCAGTTTTGCCATTTTCTGACTTCATTTTACTTCTTTTTTTCCTTTTGATAGAAACAGAGACCACTGCTCCCCCACAGTTTGCATGGTTCCTCATTTAGGAATAAGTGATGCAGTCAAACTCTTACCTCCTCATACACTCCAGAGCCTGGGTGAAGACCTGTGGAGCCATTCCATGTTCATGCTGTAGGATCAAACACTGCTCTAGCGTGACCGACATGGCAGTCCTATCCTTGGCACTTTTACAGCTTGTAAATCGAACACCATTTAGTCTGCGGCATATCTAGAAATGGGATATACAATTCATCATTCCTTCCTCATGCATAACCTTCTGTCAGAGAACACACCTGTACTTCTAGAGACATAAATGTTGTGCAGGACTTCGATGTCAAAACTTGTCATCTTTGAGAAAGCAGAACTTCATTGCATGAGTTGTAGCGAAAATACTGATGCGGAAAATACATTTTATCTCCCCATGTCTCGTTCTAGAGGAGGTTTAACCTGGCAGCATTTCCAAGCTTCATGCAAGCAAATGAAGAAATTCAAACATATCGGTAATAAAAAAGGGGAAGATTCATATGCGTACAGAAAATCAGCTAAACTAGGCAGAGATGCTTAGATTAATAAATACCTCAGCAGCTTGCCAAAGGATATCAACATTCTTATTTTTCCTTGCATGTACATTTTGTCCCAGAAATCTTAACAGTTCAGGCAGGCACGTCTGACTACGAGATCGAGGTAGACCTATAAAACAAACAAAATGAACTCCACTTATTCAACACTTTTACAGAGACAAGTTACGTGGAAAGTGTTCCTATATGCCTGCTGCAAACACAATTCTGTTTCTGTGAAACTACCAAAGCTTACAAAAATAAATGCAGTTCTTAATTACTTAGTACCACCAACAAAAGAAATTCAAGTTTAATTAAACTCAACTGGAAATATACATCCAGGTTATTTAAAACTTCAGGGGCTCGGCATCTGACAGCAATATAACAACAGAGTGAACAAAGGGAGCAAGACTGGTATAGTATCTTGGTTTCTGTGTCACAGATGTAATTGCTTTCACAAACTATTCAGAACTGTATATAAACATGTAACCGTATTATCACCCCTCAGAGGTGATAGGATATCATGCACGTCTCCACAGAAATTCTGAAGATATTTTATATTCCGATCACATTTTCAATTTTAAATTTGCAAGCTGGTCAGTTTTCAGTTACAAGAAACACTTTCTCTGACAGGACACCACACTGCCATGATCTGTTTATTAAGATTTCACTAAGTGGGAATAAAACAGTTAAAATTTTTCGATATTTTAGAGCGCTTTTAGTAGTCATGTTCAAAGTGTTGCACATCATTTTTTACATATGTAGCAAGATACTCAAGACAATCATTAAAAATTATTAAATAGGTCATCTTTTTTGCTTTTTTTTTAAAAGGGGTACCTACAAAGGACACCAACTAAAGCTGTGACCGGATAAATAAGGAGGTATGCACTGTTAAAAAATTACTGTGTGACAAAAAGAACACCACATGGGTGATATATGAGATTTTATTTTTGGACTACACATCTTCTCACAGCAAACAGTATGTTAGACTAACCTGATCTCCTCCTATGACAAGGTGACCCGCTTAGTGGATGAAGGCAAGGCTGGGGATGTTGTCTACCTGGACTTTAGTAAAGTTTTTGACACCATTTCCCACAGCATTCTCCTGGAGAAACTGGCATCTCATGACTTGGATGGGCATACTCTTCGCTGGGTAAAAAACTGGCTAGATCACAGGGCCCTAAGAGTTGTGGTGAATGGAGTTAAATCCAGTTGGCAGCTGGTCACAAGTGGTGTTCCACAGGGTTCAGTATTGGGGCCGGTTCTGTTTCATATCTTTATCAATGACCTGGACGAGGGGATCAAGTGCACCCTCAGTAAGTTTGCAGATGACACCAAGCTGTGTAGGAGTGTTGATCTGCTTGAGAGTAGGAAGGGTCTACAGAGGGATCTGGACAGGCTGGATCAATGGGCCAAGGCCAATGGTATGAGGTTCAACAAGGCCAAGTGCTGGGTCCTGCACTTGGGTCACAACAACCCCATGCGCTACAGGGTTGGGGGAGAGC